>NC_132810.1:29962190-30262190 GCF_048594095.1 Paramormyrops kingsleyae | reverse complement strand
ATTGCGCCTGCTGACCCAGAGTGTTGAGCTCTTACAGAGCTCTCATCAGCGTAGTCGTTCACCTCGCAGCAGTTCCATCATTTGTAGACGCTGCCAGCGGCCTGGGCATATTGCTAGGGAGTGCGATGGGGTTTATGCTCCTCGGTTCCAGTCTTCATCTGTACCCCCATGCTCTGGGGTAGAGACTCACCCAACGCCAGCGTCGGGAAACTAGTGCCCCCCGGATTGCAGAGCCACGGTTCGGGTGGGGCCTTCACTGGCTCCGGGTTGGTTTCTAGCAGTTTAGGCGCTGCCTCCAAGTTGATGTCTCCATGTCCACATTTGGATGTGGTGTTGGGTGGGGTTATAGTACCTTGCTTAATAGACACTGGGTCTATGGTGTCTACCATTACAGAAAGCTGTTTTATTCAGCACTTTGGGCAGTGGGGTCAAGAACGCCTTCAGGCTTGTCACTGGCTACAACTTCGGGCGGCCAACGGGTTAGCCATTCCTTATATTGGCTATCTAGAGTTGGAGGTTGAGCTTTGCGGTAAATTAATGCCGCAGTGTGGGGTGTTAGTGGTCAGGGATCCCCCAGGTGAGTCATCCCCGCAGGTCCCTGGAGTTTTGGGGATGAATGTGATCCGGCGGTGTTATCAAGAGCTTTTTGGACAGCATGGTTCGGGCCTATTTCAGTCGCCTGCAGTATCAACAGCCCCAGAACTTGTCATGCAGGCACTGCAACAATGCCATCGTTCTAGGGTGCAGTTCTCCAGTGGCGCTTCAGGTAAAGTCAGGGTTCGGGGCCGTAAGGTATGTCGTGTCCCAGGTGGTACAATGAAGTTGGTAGCAGCTACCTGTTCGGGGCAGTATGCGAGTGCTACGGTGTTGTTTGAACCTACCTTCTCTGGCCTACCTGGTGGATTGCTGGCTTTTCCTGCATTAGTCCGAGTGGTAGGAGGCACTGCTAATGTATCAGTAATTAATGTGGGTTCTACTGATGTGGTGTTGTATCCCCGTACCATTGTGGGTACTTTGAATATTGTTCATGTGGTCAGTTTACCTGCTGGTGTTACTGAAGTGCCTTATATTGCGGATGTAGTATCTCTATCAGTTGCCCCCGCCATGTTGGACCAGGTGGAGGCCTTGGATCTCTCTTCATTGTCCATTGAACAGCAGGTCCAGGTGAGGTCCCTCCTTAGACGGTATATTTCGGTCTTTTCAGCTCAGGATGGGGAGGTGGGCTGTACCAACTTGCTGGCCCATGATATTCCCCTCTTGGATGATGTACCTGTTAAGCAACGCTATAGGCGTATACCTCCCTCTGAGTACGAGGTGGTAAAAGAACATATTAATCAATTGTTGGAGACACAGGTGATCAGGGAGAGCTGTAGTCCCTATGCTTCCCCCATTGTTCTTGTTAAAAAGAAGGACGGTGGTCTGCGCATGTGCGTAGACTACCGCCAGCTAAATAGCAAGACGAGGAAGGATGCATTTCCTCTGCCACGGATTGAGGAATCCCTGGATGCACTGACTGGTGCTTGTTGGTTCTCGACTCTGGACTTAGTGAGTGGTTATAACCAGGTCCCAGTCGCTGAAGAGGATAGACCCAAGACGGCATTCTGTACCCCCTTTGGGTTATTTGAGTGGAACCGGATGCCCTTTGGGCTTTGTAATGCCCCTGGCACCTTCCAGCGACTGATGCAAAGGATATTTGGGGACCAGCAATGTCAGTCACTGTTATTGTATTTGGATGATATTGTAGTCTTCTCATCCACGGTGGAGCAACATCTGCAGAGGTTGGAGGTGGTGTTGGGACGGCTTCAACAAGAGGGTTTGAAGGTGAAGCTCTCCAAATGTTCATTCTTCCAACAGAAGGTGCAGTACCTGGGACATGTCATCTCGGACAAGGGCGTTTCTACTGATCCTAGTAAGATCGAGGTGGTAACTAACTGGCAGCGTCCTACTACTGTCACGGAGCTGAGGTCCTTTTTGGGCTTCGCTAGTTACTATCGTCGGTTTGTGGAGGGGTTTGCTAAGTTGGCAGCCCCTTTGCACCGGTTGGTGGCAGAGCTGGGAGGCAAGAAGCTTAAGGGGGCTATGCAGGGTGTGATTGGCAACTGGACCGAGGAGTGCCATGGGAGTTTCGAGGAGCTGAAGCTCAAGCTTACTACAGCACCAGTGCTCGCCTACGCTGATTTTTCTTTACCATTTATCCTGGAGGTGGATGCGAGCCATGCTGGCTTAGGGGCAGTGCTATCCCAAGAGCAAGGAGGCCAGGTGAGGCCAATTGCCTATGCTAGCCAAGGTTTGAGACCATCAGAGCGTAATATGTCCAATTACAGCTCTATGAAATTAGAATTTCTGGCACTTAAGTGGGTGATGACAGAGAAATTCAGGGAGTATCTGGTAGGCCATAAGTGTACTGTTTACACTGATAACAACCGACTCAGTCACTTGTCATATGCTAAGGGGTGCTACTGAGCAACGGTGGGCAGCGCAACTTGCATCCTTTGATTTTGACATCAAGTATCGGTCAGGGAGAAGCAATAAGAATGCGGATGCGTTGTCTCGCCAATATCCACTAGGCCGACTAGAAGTGGACGCAATGGCTCCTGGCAGTTCACTCCCTGATTTCTTGCAGCAAGCCTTGCCATGCGGGAGGGTGGAGGTAACTCAAGCTGCTGTTGCAGTTTTTCCTTGCTCTACCCCTGATGTGTGTGTTCTCCAGCAGGCTGACCCAGTTATTCAGGAAATTTTGCCATTTTGGACTTGTAACAAACATCCTGATGGTGAGGACCGGAAACGACTCTCAAGGCCAGCATTGGCTTTGCTCCGACAATGGGATCGCCTGGTCGAAAAGAACGGGCTCCTGTACCGTCAGGTTTTCCGCCCTGATGGTGCTGAAGCTACATTTCAGTTGGTGTTGCCCGATACCTTAAAGAACAAGGTGTTGACTCAGGTACATGAAGACCATGGCCACCAGGGCGTGGAAAGAACATTGGAGTTGTTGCGCCAGCGGTGCTATTGGCCAGGTATGTCCTCCGATGTAGCCCAGTGGTGTCAGCAGTGTGAGAGGTGCCAAATGGCTAAGGATGCACATCCAGCAGCTTGTACTTTTATGGGGCATTTGTTGGCTTCTCGGCCCAATGAGGTTTTAGCAGTGGACTATATCGTATTGGAACCTGCCCAGAATGGACTTGAAAATGTTTTGGTCATGACTGATGTCTTTAGCAAGTACACTCTGGCTGTCCCCACTCGTGACCAACGCGCCTCCACTGTGGCCCAAGTTTTAGTGGCTGAATGGTTTTCAAAGTTTGGTGTTCCTGCTCGGATACATTCAGATCAAGGCCGTAACTTTGAGAGCTCCCTCATCCAGCAGCTCTGTGGTCTCTATGGGATCGAGAAATCTCGCACCACTCCATACCATCCGGCGGGCAATGGCCAGTGTGAACGCTTTAATAGGACTCTCCACAACTTGTTGCGTACTCTGCCTGTGTCCCGGAAGAGAGATTGGGATTCCTGTCTGCCGCAGGTGCTTTATTGTTATAACACTACTCCCCATCAGGCGACTGGGGAATCTCCTTTTTTTCTCATGTTTGGTCAGGAGCCTAGACTGCCAGTGGATTTCCTCCTAGGTAGAGTGGCGGAACCTGTGAGTGGATATGTCCATGAGTGGATTGAAGAACATCAGACTCGACTACAGTTGGCATTTGAAGGGGCAAGGGGACGGTTGAAGATGGCAGCTGAGCGTCGGAAGAAGAACCATGACCAGCATGTTCGAGACCGCCCGCTAAGTGAAGGCCAGTTAGTACTCCTCCGTGATTACAGTACCAGAGGGCGTCATAAAATTCAAGATTGGTGGAGTTCTGTGATGTATCGAGTTCTGAAAGCACCTAAAGCTGGTGGAGCAGTTTATGCCATCGTACCTGTGGATGATCAGACCCAGGTCAGGCACGTCCATCGAACCTTGTTGAAGGCCATAGTAAATGTCTCCGGTGTCTGCCCTAGTAATCCTTTGCCTATGGAGTCAACTTTTGCATCAGGTGAATCCTCGGGTGATGAGGACCTGGTGGTGTTGAGGCAGGGACGCCCTGGGGAGGTGTCTAGTTCTTCATTGGCTAGGCCAGTGGCGATGACATGTGCTACTCAGGAGTCTCCTTTGCGGCCTGCTGAAGTTTCGGGCCCCTCAGTGGTTCCTCCATCAGTAGTGAGTCAGCCACTTATTTCCAGAGTGGTCCCAGTAATGAGTCAGCCTGATTCCCAGGAAGTGCGAAGGACGACCCGGGTAACTGCAGGCCAACACTGTAACGCTTACCACCTTCCGAGGCCTGCAGGGGTGATGGCAGAAAGGACTGTAAGCTCTCTGGGTTCTGTGTCTAATGCAGTTTCTGCTCTGTTTAGACCTTGGAGTTAGATTTTGTATTATCGTCGGGTCGACGATATAAAAAAAGGGGGTAGATTGTGGCAGAATAGCTATTTTGGGCGCTGTGCCTTTAAATTTGCGGGGCGATTATTGGTTTCCAAGGTAGCACCCTATAAAAGTGGCAGTGGTTGGCTGGGAATCTAACGCTGGCAAGGTGTTCTTTTGGTTACCTGACTTCGCTGTTTAAAGGTATGCAGCGGGCTGTTTCGCGTTTGTCCTTGTAAGTCACCCTCACGGCTGTTTAAATGTATGGTTAATTTTATAGATCTGAATACGATGGATTCCTTGGAAGCTACTGCTTGGTAGGTGGCGGTGGGTATGTTGCTTCATTCTGTTTCGGCTAACTTAATTCAAACTGTTATGCCTGGGTGCACGTTGCTGGGGTAAACGGTGGTGCTGGCGACTAACGGGCTTATTTTGCAAATTCACTGGTAAGTTTGATCGGGCAGTGATTTATTTGTATTAAATAACTTGTTGTGCCTGACGTGATCTTTTGCAGGCAATGCGGAGGGAGTTTATCCAGCCAGTTGGGAAGATCATGACGTGCCATTAAGTGCTGCTGTTTTGCCTGCTCTATTACAGCTGTGGTCTGGATTGCCTGCCCTCCAGTTGCTGCTGCTGCTTTGCCTCTTTGGTTATATTGTAAATGTGGATTATAATTCTGTTTTAACTGGTTCTTCCAGGTTTACCTGTTTAGAGCTAGGGGTTTTTTTTAGTTTTGTGTGTTTTTTTTAAAGACTGTTCTGGGTTGATACGCCACTAGGGAGGAAGGGAGCTTTGGTGTGGTGTGTGTGTGTGTGGGGGTGTAGTGCTTTTGTTTTAGGATGCCTGACTGCTTTACCTCCTGTCCCGTGTGCACCAGCCCAGAGGTTGTACTCTGTATTGTGGACAGTGTTTTATTGTGTTAATAAAAGATTGTAAGTGGAGTCACGTCTTCTGCTGCCGTGTATAACGGACCTGAGTGCTTTCCTTTGTGGAGTGTTAGGAACTATTTCCCTGGGTGTAATTCCCAGGGTGGCGTAGTCGGTGTCTCCGGGGGTGGCTCCCCCAAACTCACAGCTTAGCACCACGACATTTGCACACCATTCTTTGTAAACCCTAGAAATGGTTGTGCATGAAAATCCCAGTAACTGAGCAGATTGTGAAATACTAAGGTAAGGTAGCCTGGGCTAAATGTAAGTTGATGAAAATAAGGTCTATTTAGCTCAGACTACCTTAAATCTGGCAAGTTATCCGGCTAAGCAAGTAATCCTGCTTTGTGAAACAGACCGCAGGAGATTGTCTTGACCAGGACTACACCCCTAAATGCATTGAAGCAACTGCCATGTGATTGGTTGATTAGATAATTGCATTAATGAGAAATTGAACAGGTGTTCCTAATAATCCTTTAGGTGAGTGTATATCCAAATGCTGAATGATCTGGTGAGGTTTGTCTCCAGTGGCTACCTATACTTATGCACCACTAGTGACGGTACAGCACATCAGAACACTAAGTGAGGACCCAAAGTGACTTGTGGCCAGATTTTCTGGAGAGCAAACTTAAAACTCGTGTCTTATGCTTGTGTCCCCAGCCTGAAATATGAAAACACTTCATTTGTTTTTCGTCACAGTTAAGTTCAAATACATGCTTGATTTATGCAGTCTTCAGAAAGCACCTGGATCACCTTAAATGAAGCATTAAAATGTAAATAATATAGAGATACAGAAATCTTGTCAACTTCTGGAAGGAACATTAATGAAGTAACAACTAAGCTTGGATATCACACTCTGGATGATACCTCAGAGATCACTCCCTGGGAACACCTCAGAGATCTTTCTCTGAACAATACCTTGAACAGCACTTGGGCTGCTCTTATGAGAGCTAAAAGCAGAGATTAATATTACTCTGCTTATCTGCTATTGCGCTAAGACTCAATGGTTGTTTCAAATGGAAAGCAGAAAATCATGTCATCAGCATTTTCTTAAAACACCTTAGAGGCAGGTGACCTCAAGACACACAAAATATTACACATCCCCTTGTAGACTTGAAAAGTGCAAGACTGGGTCAACATACAAATGTGGCAACACAAAGAACAAATCCTATGTTCAGAAGCCAAAAGCATGCAGGCCTTCTCTGCATTGGTACATTTATAAAAGAATTTGAGCTTTTTTTTTTAGTCTGAAGTGTGCATCAAAGTGAAAATAAAGAAATCAAATGAGCTAGAGGCTACATTTTCCTTCAGTCTGAGAGCTGGAGGTGCCATGAAATGAAACAAGCATGGGCACTGACACCCTCAGTACATTTTTTACATAAAGAACCCTGTGGGATGTTATTTACAGATGAGGCTGTCATGCTCTGTTAATGGGTCATTTAAAAGCTATTATTACACTAATAAGAACATAAGAACATAAGAACTATACAAACGAGAGGAGGCCATTCGGCCCATCGAGCTCGCTTGGGGAGAACTTAACTAATAGCTCAGAGTTGTTAAAATCTTATCTAGCTCTGATTTAAAGGAACCCAAGGATTCAGCTTGCACTACGTTATCAGGAAGACTATTCCATACTCTGACTACACGCTGTGTAAAGAAGTGCTTCCTTAAATCCAGTTTGAAATGTTCTCCCGCTAATTTCCACCTATGGCCACGAGTTCTTGTATTTGAACTAATGCTGAAGTAACTATTCGGTTGAACAGCATCCAAACCTGTTAGAATCTTATAGACCTGGATCATGTCCCCCCTCAGTCTCCTTTGCTTGAGGCTGAACAGATTTAGCTCAAATAACCTTTCCTCGTATGACATTCCTCTAAGACCAGGAATCATTCTTGTGGCCCTACGCTGCACCTTTTCTAAGGCCGCTATGTCCTTTTTAAGATATGGTGACCAAACCTGTACACAATATTCTAGGTGAGGTCTCACCAAGGAATTGTATAATCTTAGCATTACCTCCCTTGACTTAAACTCCACACACCTGGAGATGTACCCCAACATCCTATTGGCCTTTTTTATTGCTTCCCCACACTGGCGAGAATGAGACATGGAAGCATCAACATACACACCAAGGTCTTTCTCATAATCAGCTACCTTTATTTCAGTAGGTCCCATAAAATACCTGTACTTTATATTTCTGCTCCCTACATGGAGTACCTTACATTTGTCTATGTTAAATTTCATCTGCCAGGTGTCAGCCCAGTCACTAATTAAATTAAGATCCCGCTGTAGCTGCTGAGCCGCTAGTTCAGTATCTGCTACACCACCCACCTTGGTGTCATCTGCAAATTTCACCAGTTTACTGTATATATTGGTGTCTATATCATTTATGTAAATTAGGAACAAAAGTGGTCCTAAAATTGAACCCTGCGGTACCCCACTATGAACGCAGGCCCACTGTGACATCGAGCCTCTTATAACTACTCGCTGCTTCCTATCCGTTAACCAGTTATCAATCCAAGTCGCTACAGTTCCTAAAATACCTGTCGCTTTGAGTTTAAGTGAGAGCCTCTTGTGTAATAATACACCGAGAAGGCTCTCTTCTTATTACTACCATTTCTGCGAGCAACAGTCACAAAAGAAGTGTCCGAACAGTTTCTTTGGAGATGGACGAGGGTTTCCATGGAAGCGACAGGACGTGTTGGGGCCACAGGGATGCAGCAGCAGCAGAGCTACCCATCCAAGCGCGTCTAGAGACTTCCACAAGTACAGTGTGAAAGTAGGAGGCCTGGGGGTGGGGGGCAGTCATTTGGCCACATGCCGGCGCAGGCTGGGGTTCTGCTCTGCTGGTTGCAGCTCCGCGCCGAGGAGAATGTGAGGCTGCAGCCCGGAACCTTGCGGCGCTGCATCTGGTGCAGATGTACCGTCTTGAAGCGAGTGCCCTTGCAGCTGTATGGTTTGTGGCACAGCATGCACGGGACAGCGCTCGGGTCGACCCCCTGGCCCGGCAGCTCTGGGAACCCCTCCCTGGCACCACCCCTCACCCAGTCTGCCCTGTTTGAGCCACCCTTCCCTTCGCTGGCCCCCTCCACCTCTTGCTGGTAGTCCGAGCTTCATCCTGCTCCAGCTGGAGAATGCTCCTCAGTGCCAGCCCAGGGCTCACCTCATCCCGGCTGGGAGATGCTTGGCTGCTGCCCCCACTGTGGTTGCTGTTGTTGTAAAGGTGGGAATGTGGATGGTGGCATCCCTGGGTGCTAGTCATTCCATTCAGGACCCTGACCCCTTCCTCCTCCTCCTCTTTGTCGTCGAACACATCAGCCACGCTGATGACCTCCTTCTCAATTTTCACTGGCATGCTGGATTTGCGGGGCTTCTTCTTGGGTGTGGGGTCAACAAAATGTTCCTGAATGCCAGTACCAGGCAGCTTGTGGCTGACAAGCCCTGCCTCGGCCACTAGAGGATTGTGGGAGCCAGAGGCCGAGGCCTGCTGCTCCATGAGAGACATGTTGTTAGAGGCCGGAGGGAGTATGGAGCTGGTGGGCAGGGAGACCGGTGAACTGACAAGATCCCCAGGGGACAACAGCGCACAATAGAATGGGGGTATCGGTTGTACTGGCTGGACTGATTTCAAGGATGGGAAGATCAGAGAACTTTGCAGGGGAGACTGCAGCATGGGCTCGAGCGGTGGGGTAGTGAAGCCAAGAGGTGGCCGTCCCGGGCTGGTCAGAGTCAAACTGCTTTTGGTGCTGGAGATGACAGATGTGCCAGAGCCAACGCTGGAGCGGATGAGGTCCTTGTCACGGTTGTTCCTCAGCATGGGCATGTGTAGTCGGGGGTTAGGGTTGGCGCTGTGCCGGTTGAGGCTGCGCAGGGAGCTGAACACCATGTTGCAGCCCTCGATAGTGCAGCGGTGCTTGATCTTCAGGTGCACAGCATTGTAGTGGATCCTCTGGGTGCCCTTGTCATAGAAGGTCTTGCTGCATGCGTTGCAGCACACTCGGCCCTTGCGTGAGATAGAACCCATGCGCCGCATGCGATGCATCTTGGAGAAGAACGAGGTAACGATGCTCTTGGCTTGCTCACTCTTAACAAATGCATGTTGCTCACTCAGTCCAGCCAGCTGCTGCATTGGTGCTTGCTGCTGTTGAGGCTGCTGGGAGGTGGGGGTCGGGGAGATGGTTGTTACGCTAGCAGGCTCAGGCTTAGGCTCGATCGCCACGGTGACACCGGTGCCCCCCAGGCCTGGGCTTTGCCCATAGCGGAACGGGGAGAGAGACACCTCCGACTCACTGCTCTCGTTGGGGTCACTCAGGTTTGGCAGACTGGACTCCCGTGGCCTATGACCTGGCTGCTCCAGCATGAGCCCATTTGGGGGCAGACCAAGCATGGGGGCAGACACTGGGTTGATGTACTGGAAAGGAAGCAGGAAGGCCAGGCTGTTGGGGATGTTCTCAAAGTGGTGTATAGTGGAGAGACTGCTGTTCTCGAGGTGCGTCAGCAGGCTGGGGCTACGAGAGCGGTTGTTGCTCTCGATGAAAGTCCTGATGTCAGAGTCAGTCTTTGATGAGGGCACTGCGATGGCCTGGCCTTCTTTCTCCTAGATGGACAGATCTCCTCCTCCCGGGACATGATAGTCCAGTGGTCCAGAACCTTGCCTGCAGCATCCTGAAGGCCATATCAAGGGGAACAAAGGACACCACAAGAAGTCATTGATTCTGCATAATTGGCACAGCTGATTAAAGGTAAATAGCTGCCTGCCTGCAATGTCCAGGCCTCCTGGAGCAAAGACCTCATAGATCTTAACAGAGCGACACCGCACACACCCTCCTTCTCCTAGCTTCCCTTTCAGTCTTCTTCTCCTGTGTCACCATGCAGGAAGTCATTACATTCATGGATAGAGAACAGGAACGTTTTCAATCTTGTCAACCGTAAAAACAACCTAGGGCTTTGGGGCACTGCTATTAGTCAGTCCCTGTGATACACCTCAAAGTCTATTGTTTCTCAGCTGATCCATAGAAATGCCTCACAGAAATACAAATACAATGACTCCCACAACAGAGGAGGAAGACTGACCTCTAACCGGTGTGTTATGGTTTTGCAACGGTCCTGTTACACTTCTGTGATAGTTACCTACCTGCATTATGCTACCCTAGCTGAATCTCACCCCCGTATTGGTCCACACTCAAGCCCCAGCCACCTGTGGAAGCATTTCTCAGGTTGCAGAAGCTTTAAGTAATGCCTGGTAATTGCAATACTTACATTCGGCCAGGAGATGGCAGCAAGAAAATAGAACAATAATTTCCCCACGGTTATTATAATTCACAAGGTAAATTTATTGTGTATGTCTGTGTATGTGTGTGTTTTACTGCACTTTGGGGACAATTTTATCAAATGTGATCTATGCAAACCCACACACACAGTGCCCAGTTACAGCATGCACACGCACACGCACACGCGCACGCGCGCACACGCGCACACACACACACACACACACACAGCGCCTACTTAGAGCACACACACTCACACACTGTGTGCTGATACAGCCCACACACACAGTGCCCTGTTACAGCACACACACACACACAGCGCCCAGTTAGAGCACACACACACACACACACACACACACACAGCGCCCAGTTAGAGCACACACACACACACAGAGCCCCCGGTCAGAGCTCACACACACAGACACAGTGCCCTGTTACTGCACACACACATTTTATGTTGCCGTCTGGTGGCCAAAATTGAGTACTACCATTTAAAAACATTAAAAATGCTCATTTCTGGTAATTGCAATACTTACATTCGGCCAGGAGATGGCAGCAAGAAAATAGAAAAATAATTTTCCCATGGTTATTATGATAATTCACAAGGTACATTTAGTGTGTGTGTGTGTGTGTGTGTGTGTTTTACTGCACTTTGGGGACAATTTTATCAAATGTGATCCATGCAAACCCACACACACACACACAGTGCCCAGTTACAGCGCACACACACATGGATAAACACAAACACAAAAAGTGCCCAGTCACAGTGCACACACACAGTGCCCAGTTACAACACAAACACACACACACACACAGCCCCCGGCTAGAGCTCACACACACACACACACACACACACGATGCCCAGTTTCAGCGCAAACATACACAGTTCCAAGTTACAGCGCGCGCACACACACACACACACAGCCCCCAGTTAGAGCTTACGCACACACAGAGTCCCTGGTTACAGCGCACACATACATAGAGCACACACACAGTGCCCAGTTACAGTGCGCACACATACACACACACACCACCCACTTACAGCACACACACATACACACACACACCACCCACTTACAGCACACACACATACACACACAGCGCCCAGTTACAGCGCGCGCACACACAGCGCCCACTTAGAGCAAACGCACAGAGACACCCCGATTAGAGCTCTCACACACACACACACACACACAGACAAAGTGACCAGTTAAAGCGTGTGCACACACACACAGTCCCCTGTTACAGCGCACAGACAGTGGCCAGTTACAGCGCGCCCACACACACACAGTCCTCACATGGAGTAAGTACACACACACACACACACACAGTCCACTGTTACAGCACACACAGACAATGCCCAGTTACAGGGAACACACACACACACACACACACATACACACGCAGTGCCCTGTTACAGCGCACCCACACACACACACAGTGCCCTGTTACAGCGCACACACACACACACACACAGAACGCCCCTGGTCAGAGCTCACGCGCGCGCGCGCACACACACACACACACACACACAGTGCCCTGTTACAGCACGTGCACACATACACACACAGTACCCAGTTACAGCGCACACACACACACACACAGAACGCCCCCGGTCAGAGCTCACGCGCACACACACACACACACAGTGCCCTGTTACAGCACGTGCACACACACACACACACACAGTGCCCTGTTACAGCACGTGCACACATACACACACAGTACCCAGTTACAGCGCACACACACACACACACAGAATGCCCCCGGTCAGAGCTCACGCGCGCACACACACACACACACACAGTGCCCTGTTACAGCACACACACACATACAGGACTCAGTTACAGCACACACACACACACACAGTGCCCAGTTTCAGCGCAAACATACACAGTTCGCAGTTACGACTCACACACACACACAGTGCCCTGTTACAGCACATGCACACACACACACACATACACAGTGCCCACTTAGAGCACACACACAGTGCCCAGTTAGACCACACACACACACACAAACAGAGCCCCCGGTCAGAGCTCACACACATTCACACAGTTCCCTGTTACAGCACACACAAACACACACAGCCCCCGACTAGAGCTCACACACACAGACACAGTGCCCTGTTACAGCACACACACACACACAGCGCCCAGTTAGAGCACACACACACACACACACACACAGAGCCCCCGGTCAGACATACACACAGACACAGTGCCCTGTTACAGCACAGGCACATTTTATGCTGCCGTCTGGTGGCCAAAATTGAGTACTACCATTTAAAAACTTCAAAATGATTTTTTCTGGTAATTGCAATACTTATATTCGGCCAGGAGATGGTAGCAAGAAAATAGAAAAATTATTTTCCCACGGTTATTAGGATAATTCACAAGGTAAATTTATTGTATATTTGTTTGTCTGTGTGTATGTGTGTGTTTCACTACACTTTGGGGACAATTTTATCAAATGCGACCTATGCAAACCCACACACACACACAGTGCCCAGTTACAGCACAGACACAGAGTCCCCGGTTAGAGCTCACACACACTCAGGGCACTGTTACAGTGCACACACACTGCGCCCACTTACAGCCCACACACACATAGTGGCCAGTTACAGCGCACACACACAGCGCCCATTTAGAGCACACACACATACACAGAGCCCCCGGTCAGAGCTCACACACACTGACACAGTGCCCCATTACAGCACACACACACAGTGCCTAGTTACAGCGCACACACACACACACACACACAAACACACACACTGTATTAATGAAAGAGAACTGCCTGTATCTACCATTGCCAAAAACTGCTGCCCCCTGATGGTGATTGGTAATGTGAGCGCTTTGAAAGTAATGGACACCCTTCCTTGCATCTGTAAGGTGTTTGTATGGCTAACCTTACTCGAAGTTTGTTTATGTTGTTGGTCAGCTCTTGGGTGGTTGAACTGATTAAGATAGCATTTGACTTCCTGCCAATTCTGTTCAATCAGTGTTCCCACTCTCACTAACTCTTCCACAGTTTTAGCAGTACCTCTCAGTAGGCTTGCCAGACAGGGATTATAATTACGCAGAATAGCATGTACAGTACCACATCCTTCTCTGTCATGTCATTCTTCCATCGCAGACACAGTGCCCTGTACTGGAAAGCAAAGTTACGGATGGTCTCTTGGGGTCCTTGTTTCCTCTGATGGATTCTTCTCTCTGCTTCTGCTTCATAATCCTCGGAAAGAAAAGATCTTAGGAAAGCATCCTTAAATTGACTCCATGTTCCAATGGCTCTTCTCTCTGCCAACCACCAATCTTTAGCAGTACCTGACAGAACAGATGACATTGTAGCTAGTACTTCCACATCGCTCATTGGTCTAACAGCTAAGAATTCTTCACACCTCTCAATATATGCCACTGGATCTTCATCTGATTCCTGGCCAAAATGTGGAAACTCAATCTTAATGGCCGTTTTAAAATGACGTCCTTGGCAGCCAGATGGATGGGAATGACAAAAAGATGGGTAAACCTGGACAGGTGTAGAAGATGGCAGAACACGTGTCTGTATTAAAGCCTTCAATTGTCCATCTCTCCTCTGCAAACAATCCATAGACTGACTGACCTAGCTCTTGCATCTGTAAGTCCACAAGTTGTTTTATTCTATCTACCTCTGTACTCAATCTCTACTGAAATCTTTCTTCCATTGCCTTTGCCTTGTCCTCCACTCCTTGTACATATACCTGGCAAGTGTCTAGAGAAGTTTGAAAAGTGCTGAAGTCAGAGTTGATTTTCTCCACCAACGATTCCACTACCTGCAACCGGGTTAACATCTCCTGTAACTGCTCTGGAGAAAAAGGGGCAAGAGATGCTTTTCCCTTAGGAGGCAGTTGTGCATGCTCCTCTGCAAAGGTTCTCGTCGAGTCACAAATGGACCAGCTGTGAAGTCTGAGTCATGGAACTCATCCCGTGTCCCTAACACAGATAAACAGAATGTTGGGTTATATATCTAGGTGTGTGGAGTTTAAGTCAAGGAAGGTGATGTCACATTTATATAATTCCTTGGTAAGACCCCACCTAGAATATTGTGTGCAGGTTTGGTCACCATACCTTAAGAAGGACATTGCTGCCTTAGAAAAGGTGCAATGGAGGGCTACGGGAATGACTCCTGGTCTTAGAGGAATGTCTTATGAGGAGAGGTTAGCTGAGCTGAATCTGTTTAGCCTTGAGCAAAGGAGACTAAGGGGGGGACATGATCCAGGTCTATAAGATTCTAACGGGTCTGCATGCTGTTCAGCCGAATGGCTACTTCAATATTTGTTTAAATACTAGAACTCGTGGCCATAAGTGGAAATTAGCGGGAGAACATTTTAAATCAAATTTGAGGAAGCGCTTCTTTACACAGCGTGTAGTTAGAGTATGGAATAGTCTTCCTGCTAGTGTAGCGGAAGCTAAAACCCTGGGCTCCTTTAAATCTGAGCTAGATAAGATTTTAATAACTCTGAGCTATTAGTTAAGTTATCCCCAAACGAGCTTGATGGACCGAATGGCCTCCTCTCGTTTGTAAATTTCTTATGTTCTTTCTTATGTTCTACTTGAGGGCTGCTGCTAGTCATGGCAACACCACTACTAATGCAAGATACAATGAATTGTTAAACCCTGGTCCCTGTTCAGGCACCACTTATGTAACACTGCTGATTCCTGCCTCAGAACCAACCTATTACACACTATACGTAGGGAGGGACATTTCAGGGTGGCGTAAAGAGAAATACACCATCAGTTCACAGACCAAAGAATGTTTACTAACAAAGGTGAGCAGCAAATGTACATGTAAATAATGAATTAACAATAACTCAAGAAAACTGGTGTTGAGATGGATAACCATACAACTGAAATGAATAGCACAGTCCAAAGTGGACACCAAACGTCCTCTTCCAGGTGAGGATGGTCCAAACAATGGTAGGATGTGAAGTCGGAAAGAGAAGGTTGGCAGTTGCAAGTAAATCAGGGGGGAAAAAAAAGGCCTTTCTGAAAATAAAAAATCATACATCCCGCTTTTTGCTAAACCCAACAAATACACATGTATATCATTCAAATAATTGTTACTAAATTAAACAAACAATACATCCATATCATTCAGAAAAACATCTTACATTGAGCCATGAACGCTTCCCGTTCCTCAAATAAGGACTTACTTCCTTTATTCTGAGCCTCAACAAACATGGCTGCCCTTGCCCTTATATAGGCTCTTGATCCTTATAGTCCTCTATTAAATTATACTGACCCTTAGAGGACAGGAGTATAATTGCAGACATCTGGTAACAAACCAGTGTTTGTTACAGTGCCCAGTTTCAGCGCACACACACATACACACACAGTGCCCAGTTTCAGCGCAAACATACACAGTTCCCAGTTACAGGCTCCCCAACATCCTGTAGCGGAAAAGCAGTAACGGAGGGTGGAGACACTGAGTGACTGTAGTCTGCCTGTCATCTTATGAATTTGTATGAATTTTTCATTTAAAAACATTTTAATGTATCTTTAGTGGGGAGAATTAATTCCGTTAAAATGAACGTGCTACCTAAATTTTTGTATCTGTTCCAGTCAATACCTACCTTTATTCCTAAATCTTTTTTTGTTTCTTTAGATTCAGATATATCCTCTTATATATGGAGAGGAAGGCATCCCCGTTTGAATAAAGCTCATCTCCAGAAATCTAGGCGTTATGGAGGCCTGGCTTTGCCTAATTTCTGTTATTACTATTGGGCAGCTAATATACACTGTATTGCGTTTTGGTTCTATTCCCAAAACAAAGATAATTGTCCATCCTGGGTGTCATTGGAATTGAATTCAGCTAAAGAATCTTCTGTTTTGGCACTTCTTGGATCCTCACTTCCTTTAGCCCGAAACAAGTCAATTGATAATCCGGTTGTCTGGCATACTGTGAGAGTATGGGCTCAGATGAGAAAACACTTCAATTTAACTGGTTTTTCTCTTTTGAGTCCAATTTTATCAAATCATCTTTTTCAGCCCTCTTTATCCGACCCTGTATTTTATGATTGGCATAGAAAGGGAATTGTGTGTTTTAATGATTTGTTTTTCAACAATAGCTTCGCATCTTTTACTCAACTTTCTCATAAATTTGATCTCCCAAATACTCATTTTTTTAGATATATGCAGATTAGACACTTTCTCAAATCTCTAATTCGGACTTTCCCTGAGTCACCAGTTATGAATGCAGCTGATATGTTTCTTACTTTGCAACCAACGCGCAAAGGGTTAATATCCGTTATTTATGACAAACTGGCTGGTATGAAATGTCCTTCTATTAATAAAATCAAAACTGCTTGGGAACAGGATTTTAACGTGTCATTGAGTGAGGACACTTGGGACTCAATATTTAAGTTGGTTAATTCAACATCTTTATGTGCCTGCCACTGTCTTTTACAGTTTAAAGTTGTGCACAGAGTTCATATGTCCAAAGTCAAACTATCGCGTATTTATCCGAATGTGGATCCCCGCTGTGACAAGTGTGGAAATGAGGATGCTTCGCTTATTCACATGTACTGGTCGTGTCCTAGTCTTGAAGAATACTGGAGGGGGATATTTCAAACCCTGTCCTTAGTCCTCAAACAGCCTACAGTGCCTGACAAAAGTCTTGTCGCTTAACCAAGTTGTAGGAACAACAAATAATAACTTGACCTGTAGTTAATCAGTTGGAATCAGAAATGGCTTATGAGAAAAGGCAAAGCCCTCTAGATTATGCTTATTATACCAAAATAAAGTTTTGCATCATTCATTGAGTTTTGTCATGTAATTAGGACAGAAAGGTCAACTTTTGCCTGGACAAAAGTCTTGTCATATGCAAAAATAATGTAGAAATTATACATATACTTCATTTAGAATACACAAACATGCTACAATAACATCAGAACATAAAGTCATGGTGCCTTGGAAAAAAAAAAATTATAATGTGTATGACTCCCATGAGCTTGGAGGACCACATCCATACGTCTTAGCAATGACTGAAATAACTTGTTGATGAAGTAATCAGGAATGGCAAAGAAAGCAATTTTGCAGGACTCCCAGGGTTCGTCTAGATTCTTTGGTTTCGTCTTCCAAGCCTCCTCCTTCATCTTACCCCAGACATGCTCAATAATGTTCATGTCTGGTGACTGGGCAGGCCAATCCTGGAGCACCTTGATCCTCTTCAGTTTCAGGAACTTCAATGTGGAGGCTGAAGTATGAGAAGGAGCGCCATCCTTCTGCAGAATTTGCCCCCTCTTATGGTTTGGAATGTAATGGGCAGCAAGAATATCTTGATACTTCAGGCTGTTGATGTTGCCATCCACTCTGCAGATCTCTCGAACACCCCCATGGATGTAACCCCAAACCATGATTTTTCCTCCACCAAACTTGACTGTTTTCTGGGTGGATTTTGAGTTCATGCGGGTTCCAACAGGTCTCCTGCAGTATTTGCGGCATTTGGTATGTAGTTCAATGGATGATTCGTCAGAAAAATCAACCTTCTGCCACTTTGCCTCTGTCCATCCTTGCTGCAAGCTGTGGGCCTTGGCAAATTCAACATGCTTTTTTTGTTGTGTTCTTGTTAATGCTGGTTTCTGAGCACTAATTTGACCATGGAGACCACTGCGTGCGAGAATTCGAGAATCTGTTCTTGTAGACACAGCGGTTTCTGGTGACCAGTTCTGATGTAGCTCTGCTGCAGTTGAAAAAGGGTTGGCCCTGGACTTTCGAAGCAACAAACGGTCCTCTCAAAGAGTTGTCTTACGGGGTCTGCCTGACCTGGGCTTGTCATGAACATCACCAGTTTCTTTATATCTTTTTTTAATCCTCTCCACTTGATGTTTGGATACATTAACGATGTCTGCCACCTCAGCAGCAGACTTGGTCTGTGGTTGAATCTTTGGCATGTTTTCAGAAGCCAGGCTGCACTTCAAGTGAAGGTCTGGTGTGCTGGGGTTCTTTTTATACACACCTGGGATTATGTTAATTACAATATTTGTCAAAGGTGAACCTCTAATTTGTGATTGGTTGAATAATTAAAAGACATGACAAGACTTTTGTCCTTGCAAAAACAGGTGTTTTGGACTTTAACAAGCTGTGAACATCAGGACACTTTTTGACTGTTTCATTTTGCACCCAGTTATTAATATGAAAGCCCTTGGCATTAAATTGATCCATTCATTGTAACAATTGATTGATTAGAAATAAAGTTATATGCCTTTTTAAGTTACTATGTCCTTATGTGACAAGACTTTTGTCAATGACTGTATACACCCCGACCCTTTGATCGCGCTCTTTGGCCTCAGTGATGCTGATACATGTCTGACCCCGGTGAAACGCCGGACACTATCCTTTGCTTCCCTTCTAGCCAGACGTGCAGTCTTACTCAGATGGAAAGGTGCTGCTCCACCCACCCATGCTCAATGGATGAGGGACCTTATGTCCTGTTTAAGCCTCGAAAAGATACGCTACTCGATTAGTGATACCACCAAAGAATGTCAGAAGGTATGGGGGCCCTTCCTGGAGTATTTTTCAAGTCTTCGGTCTCAGACTCCGTCTATTAGTAATACCCAGTAAGGTTCCAGAAACAATATTGTCGTCGTGTTCTTTTTAATTAATCAATCTGGCAAGAGGATGGGGTTATTATGTGGTAAGGTTTTTGGGTTTAGAGTTGCACACCTTGTTATCATTACTGTTTTTTGAATATGTCTAAATTATCATTTTTTTCTATAATACTCTACTGCAATGTTATCTGATTTCTTCATGCAACCCTTTCAGAATTGACTTATTTAGTGAGGTCATATTTAGTGAGGTCTTTTGAAATAACGTGTGTGCTTTTGTTTTGTTGCTGGTGTCTTTCTCTTGTTTAAAATCAATAAAAATATCTTTGAGAAAATAAAAACATTTTAATTATTTTTTCCCTCATTGCAAAACTTTAGCTTGACCACGAGATGACAGCAAGAAAATAGAAACATATTTTCTCACAGTATAATGGCTGTTTTACATGGTAATTAAAAAAAGACTTTACCATGTAAAGCAAATATATTATAATAATTAAATGTTTTTTTTTTTTTAATGTATCCTGTCTGGCAGCTTTCGCAAGCAGAATAATGGTCTGAATGCACTGCTGTGTCAGACATATTTGCTTTACCATGAGGGGCTCTATAAACTCTGTATAGGCCCTTCATGTTGGTCAATTTCTTTTTATTCGTATATTTCATTGTATCTTATTTAATACATGTAAAATATTCCAGTTGCCGTGCTGCCCGGAAGGGAGTGATAGATTAGGAAAATGAGTGAAGAAAAGGGGTAGGGAGAGAAATGAAAGAGAAAGAAGGAAAGAGAGAGAGAGAGAGAAAAAAAAAAACAAAAAAAAAAACACAAGGACGAACAAACACGAACAAAGGCGGAGACAACAGTGGGACAGAGAGGCTAAGAAAGACAGGAGTAACGTAAAAAGCACATAAGGCAAGAAAAGAAAGAAAGAAAAAAAAAACGCATTTGAAATACAACCAAAAAAGCATAAATACAAAGACACAACCAGAAATAAAGAAAATAAAACAGATATACAGACATACAAAATTGTAGCATGTGCTTGGAAGGGAGCATGTGTGTTCATCTGTTTGGGGGAGGTGTTTGAACATGTATTCGTGTGTTGGGTGCGTGTGAATTTCTCCATGGAATGCACTTGATAGCGAGGGTGGGGGGCCGCAACCACACCCCACAAGAACCAGAGGCCGGCGGAGACAGGCCCAGGAGACCCAAGGCGTCCGCAGCCCCCCATGAGCACGGAAGAGCCAAGGCCCCACGTGCCCACGACATCCGGGTCCCCACCCCAGCAGGAGGAGGAGGGAGGACCCAGGCACAGCCCCCGCAGCCAAAAGGGCACGAGCCCCAGAGAACCATAGGCAACAGGCAGCCGACCCCGCGAGGGTGACGGCCGCTCCCGCACGGGCCAGGGCCCCAGGACCCCAGGCGGCCGGGAGCCGACCGGCCCCCGGCAGAGAGCCCCACCCGCGCCGGAGAGGCCCGAGCCCTCCCCAGGCCACCACCCGGGGAGGAGGGACAGCAACCATGCCAAGGAGGCAGCCGCGGCCAGGAAGGAGCAGCTAGCCCCGGACCCAGGCCCACACCGCCCACACAGACACCTCGCAGACACACCTCTCAGCCATACACATAGACCATACACCCACTCACACAACAGACACATACACAGAGACAAAAAGACATAAGCCCATCCACTCCGGACCACCCTCCGCCATGCGGGGGAACGGATGCCACCCCCCAGCGCCAGCCGCAACCCCAGGGCGCCGCCAGCCGGACGACTAATCGAGTGCCCCCCCACCATCGCGGGCAGGGAGCAGGGGTGTAGGAAGACCCGCCCACTCTCCTCCCCTGTGTGAGAGGTGAAGTGTTGGATGCATGTGTTGGTGATTGTGAGTGTATGTGGTGTACGGGATGAGTATGACTGTTGAGAAACTTAAGATGGATTTAAAATTGACGGGGGAAGCGAGGAGGAGCGCTGCTTGCAAACAGCTCTCCTCCCCATCACCCCCCCCCCCCGCCAAGACCCTCAATGTATATGGTGTAAGTAAAATTGAGGGGCGGGCAGCAGTGAAGAGGTAAGTGAGACCACCTAAGCGGCCCCACCCACCAACCTCTGAGTAGTGCCCCCACCCCCCAAGGCCCTGTGTGTATACTGATATGTGGTGACTAAAGTACAATTAAAACAAGGGGAGGCAGAGGGCCGCACAGCACAGCGAGTAAGGCCATGTGGATGGCCCCCTCACCGCAGCGTGCGCGGCACATTCCCACCCCGAGATCCTACATGTGTGCGTGGCATGTTAGCGGACCCGGGGCCCCCGGCGACAACGCCCCGGAGCAGTGCCGACGCCAAGAGCTAGCCCCCCCCCCCACCCCGAAGGGCAGCCCGCACTCAGTCACCCACTCATTCGACGACAAAAAAGTGGCAGACCAGCCCGGGCTCGAGACATGCCACCCCCCAAACAGCGCAGGCTGGCCCCCCAGACATGGACCGACCCACCCCCCCTGGCAGCGCCCCGGAGGGAGCACAGGCCACCCCCGCGCAGGAAGGCACCCACCGAGGAAACGGCCAGGTCCCAGGCACCAGAGCCCCAGACCCCCCCACCCAAGCCCGCACCGAAGAGGCCAACCACCCATCCCAGGGCCAGCCCCCGCCACCACCGGCGCCCCAGACCCCACGCCCCATGACTGCTGAGCAGCACCCGTCCAAGCCCCCCCCACCACCACCAGCCAGGGCAGACAACCAGACATCACAGGATGGCAGCCACAGCCCCCCCAGCTCCAAGAAGCCACTAGCCGCCCATAGCCCGGGGGCCCAACCCCACCACCCGCCAGAACCCCGAGGAGACGAGACCACAGCCGACCACCCCCCCTATGTAATGGAATTGGCCAGAATGGACCAGAGAGAATCCAATTTGCCCAATTGATTTTTTTGGAGGGAATCAGACATTCTCTGCAGACTTATGTGGTCTAGAATTAAATTTCTATACTGAGTAACACATAAATTATTTTTTGATTTCCAGTTCATGAAGATAGTTTTCTTTGCAATGCCTAAGGCAGTAAGGATCATGTGCACTTTATTTTCTTCCATATCTAATACACTTGCATCACCTAAAATGCACAATGTAGGTGAGGTTGGAATATAGCAATTAAATCAAATTGATAGATCCTCACATATCCTTTGCCAGAACTTCTGAACTGGGGTGCATAGGTTTGAGTGGATAAGGCCCATTTGGAACATCCTTTGTCCTGTATAATGAGCTCTATGCAGAGTTTTGTATTGTATAAGCTGTAAGTTTGGGTTTTTAGTCATTTTGAAGGTGTTTAAACATATTTCTTTCCAAAAGTTTTGATCTGAATCGATGGATAGATCTTTCTCCCATTTTGAGATTGGAAGGGAAATTGAGTCATCCATTTTTGACAATAACTTATACATTTTTGACAATAATTTGGGGCTAGAAAGATTACAAAATTCTAGCAGCCATGGAGGTATTTCTAAGTTAAACTGATTAAGATTGAACCTTGCCTGAATAATGGACTTCAGTTGCTGGTACCCAAGAAATTTACTGTTGCTAATTCTGTATTTTGAGACTAGTTCGTCGAATGAAATAAATTTCCTGTTTTGAATATCATGTTCAAGATTTCTAATCCCTTTATCATGCCATAAGGGAAAGTTCAATGTTATCTTTTTTTGGCAAATATCTGGATTGTTCCAAATGGGTGTTAGTTTGCAGGGAATAAGTGGAGACCTAGTAATTTTAAAAAATTCCCACCAGGCTATTAATGAGGTGGTAATACTAAGGCTCTTAAAACATTTATACCGCTTAATAGTAGGACTTATAAAAGGCAAATCAGACAATTTTACTTCTCTGCAGATTGCTTGATCTAAGTCCATCCATGGACTATCTACCGGGCTTGATTTGATCCAATTTGATATATACTGCAGTCTGTTGGCTAAGAAGTAGTGATAGAAACTTGGTAGTTCTAGACCACCATTACCTTTGGCTTTTTGCAGAGTTTTCAAGCTTATCCATGATGGTTTGTTCTTCCATAAAAATGACGAGATGCTTGAGTCTAGTGATTTAAACCAAGCCATAGAGGGTTTATTAGGGATCATTGAGAACAAGTAATTGATTTTAGGTAGGACCATCATTTTAATGATGGCAATTTCTAATTTAAATAAAAGTCAGACTCACACCACAACTCCCGACTGTTTAGCAACATTTAGCTAATTTCACCAACGGATAGCTAATCAAAATGAGTAAATAACTTAAAAGATGTATTTAGTTGTATTTTGTTATCAGGGCTTTAGAGTTTAACTTCAGGTCTGTGAAAGTACAGGACCGCGATGTATGTCCAAGCCCCATAACACACTAACTTAGGCGTTCACGCAACTTATCGCGAAAAACCAGACAGAAATAGACTTTATAATAGAAAAGATATTAACTGATTTTGTTAATATTTAAAGGTATAAAAAACTTTAGCTGCCATTCATAAATGGGCAAAAATTGGCTCACCACATGTACATTTTAAAGGAGGCACCAAAGCTGGTCAATAGTCTTTAAAAGTATAAAATACAAGCAGTTTTACGACCTATACATCTTGAAATGTTACGAATTTCATTGCTGGGGTCTTCCCATCTAGTACTTAAACAGCAACAGTCTCCGCTAGTGTTAGAACCTGGTCTTTGATAAACCTCAGGACAGGGCCCCAAGTCTTATGAAAGGTCTTTTAGGACCCTCCAATTCTGGTTGCCGTTAGGGAAATGAGGAAACAGCTTTTGCACAGTGTCTGCTTTGAAATAAATGAAACAGATGTTTCTTTGGCAGGCTATACTTGACTGATAGGATTGTGACTGTTGCAAAGACCCCATCCTCATATAAACTATTAATAGTATTGAGCCAATGTTTTCTACCCATTTAAGAAAGGCAGCAAAGGTTTTTTATACCTTTAAACATTAACAAAAACCGCTAATGTCTTTTCTTTAAAATTTTCAAGTCTATTTCTGTCTGGTTTTTCGCGATAAGTTGCGTGAACGCCTGAGTTAGTGTGTTTTGGGGGCTTGGATACACATCGAGGTCCTGACAGAAATAATTATGTCTGCTTTCACAGACCTAAAGTTAAACTCTAAAGCCCATCGCCGTGTGTGTGTGTGCTTGTGCACATGAGCACAAGCACATGGTTCAATGTAACTGTAGCAGCTTATTCCATTTATTCATTGTGCACATACACACATATATGCTATGTCTAGATCTCCTGGGGAAATCAAGAGTGTTTCCCACAAACATTGTTCAGCTTTTGGCCTAACATGGTCCTTACGTGTTTTAAAGTTGCGTGAAGTGGAGTGAGGAGCATTCTGAACATCAAACTATTTTAAGATAAATTGTCTGTAACAGGAAATTTAGTTTCTCAATTTATTTCTTCCATCCATCCATCCATCATCTGCCGCTTGTCCGGGGTTCGGGTCGCGGGGGTAGCAGCTTCAGTAGAGGCACCCAGACCTCCCTCTCCCCAGCTAACCCCACCAGCTCCTCGGGGGGGACACCGAGGCGTTCCCAGGCCAGCCGAGAGATATAATCCCTCCAGCGAGTCCTGGGCCTGCCTCGGGGCCTCCTCCCTGTAGGACAGGCACGGAAAACCTCCCCGGATTGCTGTCCAGGAGGCATCCGCACCAGATGTCCAAACCACCTCAACTGGCTCCTTTCGACGTGAAGAAGCAGCGGTTCTACTCTGAGGCCCTCCCGGATATCCGAACTTCTCACCCTATCCCTAAGGGAGAGCCCAGACACCCTGCGGAGAAACCTCATTTCGGCCGCTTGTATTCGCGATCTCGTTCTTTCGGTCATTACCCAAAGCTCATGACCATAGGTGAGGGTAGGGACAAAGATGGACCAATAGATCGAGAGCTTGGCTTTTTGGCTCAGTTCTTTCTTAGCCACGACGGACCGGTTAAGCGCCTGCAGAACTGCAGACGCCGCTCCGATCCGTCTATCCAGCTCCCGATCTCGCCTACCCTCACTCGTGAACAAGACCCCGAGATACTTAAACTCCTCCATTTGAGGCAGTACGTCTTCCCCAACCCGAAGAGGGCAAACCACCCGTTTCCGGCTGAGAACCATGGACCCCGAACCCCATACTCTCGAAGCACCCCCCACAGAGCACCTCGGGGAACCCGGTCGTAAGCCTTTTCCAAATCCACAAAACACATGTAGACTGGATAGGCAAACTCCCAGGCCCCCTCCAGTACCCTTGCAAGGGTATAAAGCTGGTCCAGTGTTCCACGGCCAGGACGAAAACCGCATTGTTCCTCCTGAATCCGAGATTCGACTATCGATCTCACCCTCCTCTCCAGTACCCCGGAATAGACTTTCCCAGGGAGGCTGAGAAGTGTGATTCCCCTGTAGTTGGAACACACCCTCCGGTCCCCTTTCTTAAATAAGGGGACCACCACCCCGGTCTGCCAATCCAGCGGCACCGTCCCTGACCTCCACGCACTGTTGAGAAGGCGTGTCAGCCACGGCAGCCCCACAACATCCAGAGCCTTCAGGTACTCCGGGCGGATCTCGTCCACCCCCGGGGCCCGGCCGCTACGGAGCTCTTTAACCACCCTGGCCACCTCAGCCCCAGTGATGGGCAAGCCCCCCCCAGCACCCTCGGGCTCTGTGCCCTCAGATGTCTCAAAGGCAGTGTGCGTAGATGTATCTGAGGCAGGGTTGAGGAGGTCCTCAAAGTATTCTTTCCACCTCCGGATGATGTCCCCAGGTGAGGTCAACAGCCCCCCACCCCCCACTATAAATAGTAGGAACCAGGAGCTGCTTCCCCCTCCTGATACTCCGGATGGTTTGCCAGAACCTTTTTGAGGCCGACTGAAAGTCACTTTCCATGGCCTCACCGAACTCCTCCCACGCCCGGGTTTTTGCTTCTGCGACTGCCCGAGCTGCGTTCCGCCTGGCCCGCCGGTACCTGTCAGCTGCCTCCGGAGACCCCCGGGCTAATAATTCCCGGTAAGCCTCCTTCTTCAGCTTCACGGCCCCCCTCACCTCTGGTGTCCACCATCGGGTACGGGGGTTACCGCCACGACTGGCACCGACCACCCTGCAGCCACAGCTCCGTACGGCCGCTTCCACAATGGAGGCCCGGAACAGTGTCCATTCAGACTCAATGTCCCCGACCTCCCCCGGCATGCAGTCGAAATTCTGCCGGAGGCACGAGTTAAAGCTCGAGCAAACAGGAGCCTCTGCCAGACGTTCCCAGCAGACCCTCACTATGCGCTTGGGCCTACCAGGTCTGACCGGCTTCCTCCCCCGCCACCTGAGCCAACTCATCACCAGGTGGTGATCAGTTGACAGCTCTGCCCCTCTCTTTACCCGAGTGTCCAAGACGGAAGGCCGCAGATCAGATGATACGATTATAAAATCGATCATCGACCTGTAGCCCCGGGCATGTTCGTATCATGTCCACTTATGGACACCCTTATGCTTGAACATGGTGTTCGTTATGGACAAACCATGCATTGCACAGAAGTCCAATAACAGAACACCACTCGGATTCAGATCAGGGAGGCCGTTCCTCCCAATCACCCCCTTCCAGGTCACACTGTCATTGCCCACGTGAGCGTTGAAGTCCCCCAGCAAAACGATGGAATCCCCCCGCGGCACGCCAAATAGCATACCGCTAAGGGAATCCAAGAAGGCCGGGTACTCCGAACTGACATTCGGCGCATAAGCGCAGATGACAGTCAGAGACCTATCTCCGACCCGAAGGCGCAGGGAAACAGCCCTCTCGTTCACCGGGGTAAACTCCGTTGTTAATGCACCGAGCTGTGGGGCCGCCAATAGCCCCACCCCAGCCCGGCATCGCTCACCCGCCGCAACTCCAGAGTAAAAGAGCGTCCAGCCCCTCTCCAGGAGATTGGTTCCAGAACCCAAGCTGTGTTGAGGTGAGCCCGACTATATATAGTCGATACCTCTCAACCTCACGCACAAGCTCAGGCTCCTTCCCCACCAGAGAGGTGACATTCCATGTCCCGAAAGCCAGTTTTGTCAGCCGGGGATCGGACCGCCAGGGCCTCCCTTGGCCGCCACCCGATCCACAATGCACCGAACCCCTGACATTCCCCTTGCGGGTGGTGGGCCCACCTGGGGACAGTCCCGCGTGCCTCTTTCGGGCTGTGCCCGGCCGGGCCCCACGGGCCAAGGCCCGGCCACCAGGCGCTCGCCAGCGGGCCCCTCCCCCAGGCCTGGCTCCAGGGTGGGGCACCGGTGACCCTAGTCCAGGCGAGGGAAACAGGACTTTGATTTTATAATTTTTCATGGGGTTCTTTTGGATTGCTCTTTGTCCTTCCCTGGGACCTTTTTGCCTTGGGAGACCCTACCAGGGGCTATTGCCCCTGACAACATAGCCCCCAGGTTCACGGAGGCACGCAAACCCCTCCACCACGATAAGGTGGCAATCCAAGGAGGAGTGTTGATTCCAAATCTGGTCAGTGATTACCATAAAAGTGGATGTATCAAAAGTTATAACAGCTTAATGAAAATCATCAGTAAAGGGAGAATCAGTCGGGCTATAAATCCCAAAAGGACTGATACAGACCCCCTTCCGAAAGCCTGCCAAATGGATGACGAAGGAGAACATCAGCCGGGGCAAACAGATCATCAAGAGCAGAAAAGACCATCAGCCTGGGAGACGAGAAGCCCACAAGAACCCTCCGGTGAAGGCCCAGCTGAACAGAGAACAGCACCCAAGACAAAGCTTCACCAGGAGAGAGAATCCAGAGGGGCTCCACTCCACTGCTCCAAATGCCGCGCCTTCCTGAGTGCCATCAACTCAGCAGGTCTGCCATCAACTGCCAAGACCCCCCCCCCACTCTTCAACCAAGTAAACCAACTTCCTTTCATTCTAACCACTTAAGCTGTTCTGTTTAACCTGCTATAAGACTTTAGGGTCGTGTTTCCACAAACTGTGCTTGCTTTGCAGAACAGTATTTCCCATTTAAGGTTACTCATTTAAAATCCGGTCATTGCATTTTCATAATTACATCGTTTGTTTTTTTCCGTTATTTCGTGTTTGTTGTTTGTGTTAGGTGTAATGTCTGTCTTATGTTAGTTGTAGTGTTAGCTAGGAATAAATGCATGTCTTTTAACCAACTTCAGCCTCCGTCATTGAGTACTCACACTAAGTTCCTGCCTCTGTGCGATCTTGCTACACGCTCTGAACCTCAAACTCGCCTGAAACATCGCGAGACTCTCTCTCATCGGCCGTGAGGGGAGCTTCGCTACCAATGGTTTACATTACCTGGTGATGCAGCTCGCTGGACGAGCCTTCTAACCCAGGTTACTAAGCGATACTGGTAATCAGTGAATCCCATTTAAGTCTCACATTAACAGACTCACAGGGATACTGCAATTGAGTTTGGAGGAGCCGACCATTCGGTATAACGATTGGTTAATAATCAGCATTAAATAATAATTAATTAAACTTTAATTAATTTCAAACATATTGGTGGAGAATATTAAAAATTACCTGAGCTAATAATTCCTACATTATATATACACATCTATGTGTGTGCATTTAGAGGGTGACACGGGAGTGAATTTTCAAATCACTCCCGTCCCACTCCCACAAAAAAAATCCCATCCCAATCCCATAAAAAAACTGGGGGAAAATCCCGTCCCGTCCCAATCACAGAAGAATGACTCCCATTCCCTCCCACTCCCATGTTGTTTTCTTTTTGGCTGGAATCTGTCACAGTCAAAAAATAGAGTACAGATCACAGCATGCCCAGCTTAGTTGAATAAAAATCCAAAATGTAATTTGTTATTTTATTGAACTGAAAGTCATATTAACAATGCAGTGTGTTTCATGTTGAATTTTATGCAAATCATCCATCCATCCATAAACACACACACACACATTATATAAACACATATTATAATTTTCACTGAATTTCTATTACGATGGAGTCCCACTATCTCCCTTGTAGCCAGGACCCGGTTCACCAATTTCCATTCAAGAATATAATAAACTTATTTTGGTTATGATTTTCGCGGTTAAAAAGTGCGTGAAGAAGCCTACTTCTTCTCTTACATTATTGGTGGTTGGGACTATCGACACCAACTGCTACGGGTGTGTGGAGCACGCCATTCACTTAACCGGCTACACCAAAGCAAACAGGAGGAGAGCATAAAGAGACAGGACAACTAGTATTGAGTTCAAAATTAGTTTATTTATTTAAAAGGTATATTTCTGTATAAAGTTATGATAGTGTTATTACGATTCCTGGTCCCGCCCACTCCCGCTTACATTTTTTTAGTCCCGTCCCAATCACGTTATTAATAGTGATCCCGTGACCCGCGGGATTCCCGAAAAAATGTCAGCCTCTAGTGTGCATGTTTATATATGTATATGTATGTATGTGTAAACAAACACACATTTTCCCTCCACAGCTGTGCATTTAAAAATGTACAATACCTACTTAAACCACAGTTATTGCACAGGAACATACTGCAGGCGTAAGTCTGGCCTTTGGGTTTGGTGGTAGACAATTTACGAACTAAGGACTGGCTTACTGTCTTAGCAATGGAGTATTTTCAAATTAAAGAAGGTGGCTTGGGTCATACATAACTAAAATATTTAACAGTAGTTAAAAATTTTAACAGTTTTAAAAGGACATCCAATACCTAGCTACTCACCATGCTTAAGAAGCTTAGAGTACACAAACAACATAATTAATCTCTCCTCATAAAGCAGCACATATGCAATTACAAGGTCAAGGTAAACCTTATTGTCCCCCCAGGGGAAATTCATATGGTCAACATTGCAGGTCTCACATTGCAAACAAACAATAAACATACCACATTGTACACATGACAAACATACAGAGAAGGCAAGCGAATAAATTAAATTGCATGGACATGCAAAAGGGTAGAATTAAGGTACAACAGATATAACTGTTATTGTGCAGTCTAATTGCTGTTGGTACAAATGACTTATGATACCTTGTTGTTCTGATTACTCTCTGCAGAATTCTGCCATTCAACCTATTACTTCTGACAAACTTCGAGAACAGAGGATGTGTAGGATCATCTAAAATTGTTTAATCTTTTCCTTAATAAGCTCACAACAGCTGGGCTGCAGATACCTGATCAACTCCAATGACTCTACTGGCTAATTTGATAAAAGGCTACAATTTCTTATGATCCTGTGCATGCATAATTCCAAAGGTACAAATTAACCCAAAGGACAAGATACTCTGCAAAAGAGCTTTATAAAATAATTGGAGAATGCCAATATCTAGCGGCTCAGCAGCTACAGCGGGATCTTAATTTAATTAGTGACTGGGCTGACACCTGGCAGATGAAATTTAACATAGACAAATGTAAGGTACTCCATGTAGGGAGCAGAAATATAAAGTACAGGTATTTTATGGGACCTACTGAAATAAAGGTAGCTGATTATGAGAAAGACCTTGGTGTGTATGTTGATGCTTCCATGTCTCATTCTCGCCAGTGTGGGGAAGCAATAAAAAAGGCCAATAGGATGTTGGGGTACATCTCCAGGTGTGTGGAGTTTAAGTCAAGGGAGGTAATGCTAAGATTATACAATTCCTTGGTGAGACCTCACCTAGAATATTGTGTACAGGTTTGGTCACCATATCTTAAAAAGGACATAGCGGCCTTAGAAAAGGTGCAGCGTAGGGCCACAAGAATGATTCCTGGTCTTAGAGGAATGTCATACGAGGAAAGGTTATTTGAGCTAAATCTGTTCAGCCTCAAGCAAAGGAGACTGAGGGGGGACATGATCCAGGTCTATAAGATTCTAACAGGTTTGGATGCTGTTCAACCGAATAGTTACTTCAGCATTAGTTCAAATACAAGAACTCGTGGCCATAGGTGGAAATTAGCGGGAGAACATTTCAAACTGGATTTAAGGAAGCACTTCTTTACACAGCGTGTAGTCAGAGTATGGAATAGTCTTCCTGATAACGTAGTGCAAGCTGAATCCTTGGGTTCCTTTAAATCAGAGCTAGATAAGATTTTAACAACTCTGAGCTATTAGTTAAGTTCTCCCCAAGCGAGCTCGATGGGCCGAATGGCCTCCTCTCGTTTGTATAGTTCTTATGTTCTTATGTTCTTATGTTCTTATGTTCTTATCTAATCTAAAAACTTTGTTTCCTGAGAATAACATCCTCTGTTGCAATTTCCTGCACTTGTTCTGTGCACAATGATTAAAACACAATTTATCGTCTATTTCAATTCCTAAATATTTGTAAGATGAGACCCGCTCAATCTGTTCACCATTAATCTCGGACGAAGAAACCCTTACTCCTTTCTTACTAAAATCTATTAACATTTCTTTTGTTTTCTTTACATTGATCTGTAAAAAAATTGTCTGTACACCACTTAGTGAAACCTTGAAGTAGGGCTGCACGATTTGGGGAAAATATCGAATCGCGATTTATCTGACAGAAATTGCGATTACGATTTTTTATGTCAAGCTTCACTTCAATATTCAGTGTGTACTAATTTTAAAACATATGATGCAGCATGAGATACCATCAGTATTAACTGGTCTATATTCTAATGCAAGGATGAGAATTTAAAGATGTGATATGTGAAGTTAAATAAAGTAATAATGAAAACAATTGCAGCAAAAAGAAAAATAGCGATCTTGCAGGTAACGCTATATTACCCTCCTAATAACACTAGGACCGCCTTTTTCCACGCCAATGAACAAGCAAGAACTACTTCAGTGTATGCAGCCCTTTTGTTTGCGCTATTGTGTTGTTAGCTGCTGTTATTAACACTAATAACACCCAAAAAACCGTGATGTTCATAACAGAGTGGCTGCTCTGTCCTGAAACCGTAAAGTGGGAGGTTTTTAAACACACGTAGTATGCATTTTATAAAATATTGAATAAATAGTGTCATGCCCAGCTCCGTCTGATCCTCGTGTGTGCCACGCCCACCTCTTTACCTCGTGTTAATCCCTGATTATCATCACCTGTTTCCTGTTCCTTTTTGACTTGTCCTGTGCATATTAGTCCACGTCTCCCACTATCTCCCAGATCGGTCATTGATGTTGTCGTGTCTCGTGCAAGTTCGTGCCTGTCTGCCCTGTCATCTCCAAATAAACCCCGTTTTCCCGTCCACTTGGCTCTACTCGCCTGCTTCAGACGGCGCCTTCCCCAGCCGCGGCTTCCCCCTCCAGCCTGCCTTCGCCGGTGGTCCCTCCTGCTCCTTCCATGTCCCCTGCGTCTCTCCCTCGACCCGTTCCCTTGGCCCCTGTATGGTCCCCTCCTGCTCCCTCCTCCCTCTCGCCTGTGGCCCCTCCGGCCGCTGCCCCTTGCCCGTCTGGGTTCCTTCGGGCTCCCCTGGTTCCTCCTCCCTTTGCCTTTCTCCCTCCTGTCTCTGCTCCTCCTCCTCCTGTGGGTCCTTTGTTCCCTCCTGGCCCTTTTTTTCCGCCCCTCGGTGTTCCTCCTGTGTCTCCCTTCCTGGTCTGTCTGTCGGCGTTTCCCGTTCTTTGTCGGGTCCTGTCCTTCTTCTTGTCTCTGAGCCTGTTTTGTGTTTCCGTCCTGTTTCTTGTGCCCCAGTAATGGTTTTGGTTTTGTTTTTCAGGTCCTGTTCCCCGGTCTCGTCTTGTCCGTTGCCTCCCCTCGGGCGTGCCAGGTGTGTGCGCCTTTGGGGGGCGGGGTTCTGTCACGCCAAGCTCTGTCCGATCCTCGTGTGTGCCACGCCCACCTTGTTACCTCGTGTTAATCCCTGATTGCCATCACCTGTTTCCTGTTCCTTTTTGACTTGTCCTGTGCATATTAGTCCGCGTCTCCCACTATCTCCCAGATTGGTCATTGATGTTGTCGTGTCTCGTGCAAGTTCGTGCCTGTCTGCCCTGTCATCTCCAAATAAACCCCATTTGTCAGTCCGCTTGGCTCTACTCGCCTGCTTCCCCGCTCGCCTGCTTGCCGAATCATAACAAATAGAAGTCGTTTATTGGTGATTTCATGTTAGTCAAAGTTTCTGCTTTTTAACAACTGCATACGGTTATTTTCTATACAAATCAATTCAGGTGAAACAAAAAATGTACGTGTTCATGGTTGCAAACTTTCAGACTCTCACGCAAGAAATCTTACGGCAAATCTATATTCCATTCTGAACTTAAAATTAGCTGTATCAAAAACGTTACGGCAGTTTGCAAACCCTACAGACTAATTACAAGGTAATACAACTTACATACATGCAAATGTGTGTGCAGAACAGAGAACAGAAAATCTCATGCAGCTGACTAGTTGCCAACCCTGCATTTTATTTTAAATGAGAAGTAAAATGCAGTTTTCGACTGAAGCAGCTTATCATTCCTTTGTTACTCGGACAACACGACTGTATTGTGGGTTTTACGGCTTTTTTGGAGGTCCCCGACTACGCTGCTGTGAGAATTACTGTCTCATTGTTGTTTTGATGGGTTAGCAGTATACTAATGCTATTGCCTATTAACAAAAGCCAAAGGTATGATACGCTTAAGTATATTGCAGCTGGTGTTTAAAAGGAGCTCGCCGGTTCTATTAATATAGGACCTTTCTGAAACAATCTCAGACCATCAAATAGCAGCGGAATCAGTATTTTTCCGCACCGCAAATGTAACATTTTCCTTGGGTTTCACGTGTTTGTTTGTGGGCTTATACGCCTTCTTGGGCCACTTCTGATTGGTGAGCATGACTGGCCTGCGAGAAGCATGGCGCTTGTGATTGGTGAGAATGACTGTCACACAGCCATGAATTTGTAAAACTATTCTCGCAACAGTTTTAAACCCTGGGTCCGACGTGCTGGATAATGTATATCCTAAATCGCAATTTTTGCGATTTGCTAATCGCGTTGAAATCGTCCAGCCCTACCTTGAAGCTCCCTTTCGAAGCCTTCTAAAGATGAGGTGTCAGAATGTAAAAAACCAACCAATGCAGTATCGTCAGCATACTTAAAATAAGTATGAGCAGGAGAAGCTACTTGGCAATCATTTGTATATAATGCATAAAGAATGGGTGATAGCACATATTCCTGTGGTGCTCCAGTATTAATGGTATTTAGGGAGGGGACATGTGAGTTAAATTTCACTTGCTGACAACGGTCAGTCAAGAAGTCATAAATCCATAATATAAATCTAGGATTTACCCCAAGATTTAACAATTTCCTTACCATCAGATGCGGTTGGATTGTATTAAAGGCACTGCTAAAATCAATAAACACAACCTTAACCACATTCAAGGTGCTTATAGACATTATTTATCAAGGTAAGAGGCACGTCTTCAAGCCCCCTCTTAGTACGGTAGGCAAACTGGTTAGGTCTAAAGAGTGTGAAACCTAAGGAAAAAGCTATTTTAATACAATTTTCTCAAAACATTTCATTACTACAGATGTAAGTGCATTAAGTTCTTTAGGTCTGTTAGTTTTTGGCACTGGCACTGGATTATCTGGTCACCCTACAGTACATTAGAGTAGTTGGTTTACTTGCTTTCATTAGAATAATTTTCTGTATGCATCCATACCAGGATATGTTAAAGATATGCAACTTATTATATGTAACCCAATTTGTGCACTTAGATGAAACCCACCTTTGTTTTAACCCAACACATGAAACCCAACTGTCCGGAGTGAAATGTGCAGAGCAAACTAACAACTTAGCAACTTTGTCCGGGATCCTGTTAAAGATGAACATTACCCATGCTTGTTGACAGTTTGGTACTTTGGGATGGGTATGAAAAGTGCCAACATCCCCATCACAGCCTGGAACGGCACATTTCTGGATACAGTCTGCCATTTTCATTGTTGCCTCGTTGTCCTTTGTTTCGTTCTTAACAATACCTGCAGAACTGTTATAGTTCCGGTTGTGCTAGGGTGACCAGATAATCCATGTCAGGGAGGACACTTTGAGCTACTTCGGGTTTTACAAACTACTTTCAAATTGAAAGGCTCCTGTGTTTGGCTAAATAGTTCAGCTCTTCTTGTGCTTTGACTGGTTTGTTTCCTTGACTGAAAGACTCATCCAGCTGTTTCACATTAGCATTAGTGACACATGCATGATTATAGGAGACTGACCAATCAGCACACAGCAAGAGCTCAGTGCTCAAGTGAAATTCAGGTCCTTTTAATTGAAATGGTAATTTACAATTCCTGTCCTAGCTCAGAGTGTCCTCCCTGACATGGATTTATCTGGTCACCCTAAACGGTTGTGCAGGTCCATTGGGTTTGAAAGTCGGCCGGGTTACACAGTTTGAGGACGTAGTTAAAACTGTTATGTAACAATCTAGGATTTTTAAATGAGCCCGTTTACCCCCATGTTTTACATATGCGGATTTAGTTTCACGTACCAAATTCTCCTTATTCACCTATGCCGAGATATAGTCAGATTTTCATTGTGTGGTTATAATATATCAGCACCAAAGCAGTGTTGTAGTAATATTCGTAGAAAAGTACACCACTAGCGGTGACTGGAGCTGTATTGCTGAAGAGTATGCGTAGGTGGTGCGTCCCATTTGCCTTGGGATCCGATTTTCATGGTGCGTTCGTTTTTCTCTCGGAACTCGGAAATTCCGAGTTGAGTGACATCACGTCCGACAATCTCCCGTTCGAGCTACCCACATCTCGGAACAAACATGGCTGCCTCCATGAACACGTTGATGTGTGTTGTTGCTTTATATTTTAGCAGATTTGGAGTTTTCCAAATGGAGAAATGGAGATTTTTCCGAGAGACAAAAAACTAGTCAAACCACATTAAAAGCTTTACAAAATATTTTAGTACATTCATAGCGATATTCTTTTTTCGAACGGTAAACAAACTACAAACAAACCAAGTCGGCATGTTGAAATTACGTCACAGGGGCAACTCGGACAACAAAATCTTGTCCGACTTCAACATCATAAAAGAGGCGTGTTTCCGACGGGAAGTGATGTTTTTCGTGACGTTTCGTGACGTTTTCATCCGAGTTCCGACTTGGAGAGAAATAATTGAACGCACCATCACATTCCGAGATTACGTCACATCCGCTAAAAACTTGGGGGAAACCGAGTCGGATGCGTTCCATTTGCCACAGAAGTAGCGATACCATGGACCCATATGAAAAAGCAAGATTTTTTTGCTTAGCCGGACAACTTGTCAGATTTAAGGTGCCTCAGTTTAAATGGCCTTTATCTTCATTCACTTACAATTACCCCGAACTACCTTAAATCCAACAAATAATCCGACTAATCATGAAATAAAATTCTAGCCCGGTTAATTGTTAGCAATATCTGTTGATAACATTCCGCGCTTTGCTTTACGTATAAAACTCCGTAACAACATGTCCACATGTAAATTGGACGGTATAGTGTGTGGGATCGATTTAATGAGCCACAAACGAGAAATAGTACTTAAACGGGATAAAACAACAGAAAAACCTTCTGTTGTGACGTGACACACGTCGGTAAAGTTAGTTTGCGGTTCGTTTTTCACGTTGCAAACGGCCATAAAAACCTTATACACTCACCTAAAGGATTATTAGGAACTCCATACTAATACGGTGTTTGACCCCCTTTCGCCTTCAGAACTGCCTTAATTCTACGTGGCATTGATTCAACAAGGTGCTGAAAGCATCCTTTAGAAATGTTGGCCCATATTGATAGGATAGCATCTTGCAGTTGATGGAGATTTGTGGGATGCACATCCAGGGCACGAAGCTCCCGTTCCACCACATCCCAAAGATGCTCTATTGGGTTGAGATCTGGTGACTGGGGGCCATTTTAGTACAGTGAACTCATTGTCATGTTCAAGAATCCAATTTGAAATGATTCGAGTTTTGTGACATGGTGCATTATCCTGCTGGAAGTAGCCATCAGATGATGGGTACATGGTTGTCATAAAGGGATGGACATGGTCAGAAACAATGCTCAGGTAGGCCGTGGCATTTAAACGATGCCCAATTGGCACTAAGGGGCCTAAAGTGTGCCAAGAAAACATCCCCCACACCATTACACCACCACTACCAGCCTGCACAGTGATAACAAGGCATGATGGATCCATGTTCTCATTCTGTTTACGCCAAATTCTGACTGACCAGGCAACATTTTTCCAGTCTTCAACTGTCCAATTTTGGTGAGCTCGTGCAAATTGTAGCCTCTTTTTCCTATTTGTAGTGGAGATGAGTGGTACCCGGTGGGGTCTTCTGCTGTTGTAGCCCATCCGCCTCAAGGTTGTGTGTGTTGTGGCTTCACAAATGCTTTGCTGCATACCTCGGTTGTAACGAGTGGTAATTTCAGTCAAAGTTGCTCTTCTATCAGCTTGAATCAGTCGGCCCATTCTCCTCTGGCCTCTAGCATCAACAAGGCATTTTCGCCCACAGGACTGCCGCATACTGGATGTTTTTCCCTTTGCACACCATTCTTTGTAAACCCTAGAAATGGTTGTGCGTGAAAATCCCAGTAACTGAGCAGATTGTGAAATACTCAGACAGGCCCGTCTGGCACCAACAACCATGCCACGCTCAAAATTACTTAAATCACCTTTCTTTCCCATTCTGACATTCAGTTTGGAGTTCAGGAGATTGTCTTGACCAGGACCACACCCCTAAATGCATTGAAGCAACTGCCATGTAATTGGTTGATTAGATAATTGCATTAATGAGAAATTGAACAGGTGCTCCTAATAATCCTTTAGGTGAGTGTATATGCACGAAAGAATATGAATTATGGCTTCTTGTGATAGTCCTGATGTGTAAATTCAGAAAATACAAATACATTACGTAAAAACAGCCTTTAATGTATTTTGGCCATTTATTTTCATTAGCTTCTCACGTCAAAACCAGACGTCCTCATGACTCCAGAAGAGTCTCATATTAAACATCCTGATTTGTGAAAAATTTCACAACTGATAATTTATCCAAATATGGCGTGTAAACCCATAAAAAACACATTGAAAAACGCGCGTTTTAAGGAGGACCGGACAGATAGTTCTTAAGGTGGACCAACAATATAGCACAAATACACACATTTTAATAATTCCATTCATCATACATGCATTTAAACTGGTTAAAACTGACCGAGATGACTTGTGATGGTCAAACAAGGACCTTTCACACCTTCATATACCCCTCAGACACTGACATTGATTTGTTAAAGCTTTCACAAGTCATATTTTAAGAGTTATGACTGATTAAAGGCCCTAAAAATGACCAAAATGACCTCAGACTGAACAAACCAAAACTTTCACACCTTCATCTATCCCAGGATTCACCCTGAGTTATGACATTAAAATACAGTCATTGACAAAAGTCTTGTCACATAAGGACATAGTAACTTAAAAAGGCATATAACTTTATTTCTAATCAATCAATTGTTACATTGAATGGATCAATTTAATGCCAAGGGCTTTCACATTAATAACTGGGTACAAAATGAAACAGTCAAAAAGTGTCCTGATGTTCACAGCTTGTTAAAGTCCATAACACCTGTTTTTGCAAGGACAAAAGTCTTGTCATGTCTTTTAATTATTCAACCAATCACAAATTAGAGGTTCACCTGTGACAAATATTGTAATGAACATAATCCCAGGTGTGTTTAAAAAGAACCCCAGCACACCAGACCTTCACTTGAAGTGCAACCTAACTTCTGACAACATGCCAAAGATTCAACCACAGACCAAGTCTGCTGCTGAGGTGGCAGACATCATTAATGTATCCAAACGTCAAGTGGAGAGGATTAAAAAAAGATATGAAGAAACTGGTGATGTTCATGACAAGCCCAGGTCAGGCAGACCCCGTAAGACAACTCTTTGAGAGGACCGTTTGTTGCTTCGAAAGTCCAGGGCCAACCCTTTTTCAACTGCAGCAGAGCTACATCAGAACTGGTCACCAGAAACCGCTGTGTCTACAAGAACAGTTTCTCGAATTCTCGCACGCAGTGGTCTCCATGGCCAAATTAGTGCTCAGAAACCAACATTAACAAGAACACAACAAAAAAGCATGTTGAATTTGCCAAGGCCCACAGCTTGCAGCAAGGATGGACAGAGGCAAAGTGGCAGAAGGTTGATTTTTCTGACGAATCATCCATTGAACTACATACCAAATGCCGCAAATACTGCAGGAGACCTGTTGGAACCCGCATGAACTCAAAATTCACCCAGAAAACAGTCAAGTTTGGTGGAGGAAAAATCATGGTTTGGGGTTACATCCATGGGGGTGTTCGAGAGATCTGCAGAGTGTATGGCAACATCAACAGCCTGAAGTATCAAGATATTCTTGCTGCCCATTACATTCCAAACCATAAGAGAGGGCAAATTCTGCAGAAGGATGGCGCTCCTTCTCATACTTCAGCCTCCACATTGAAGTTCCTGAAACTGAAGAGGATCAAGGTGCTCCAGGATTGGCCAGCCCAGTCACCAGACATGAACATTATTGAGCATGTCTGGGGTAAGATGAAGGAGGAGGCTTGGAAGACGAAACCAAAGAATCTAGACGAACCCTGGGAGTCCTGCAAAACTGCTTTCTTTGCCATTCCTGATGACTTCATCAACAAGTTATTTCAGTCATTGTCAAGACATATGGTCCTCCAAGCTCATGGGAGTCATACACATTATTAATTTTTTTTTCCAAGGCACCATGACTTTATGTTCTGATGTTATTGTAGCATGTTTGTGTATTCTAAATGAAGTATATGTATAATTTCTACATTATTTTTGCATATGACAAGACTTTTGTCCAGGCAAAAGTTGACCTTTCTGTCCTAATTACATGACAAAACTCAATGAATGATGCAAAACTTTATTTTGGTATAATAAGCATAATCTAGAGGGCTTTGCCTTTTCTTATAAGCCATTTCTGATTCCAACTGATTAACTACAGGTCAAGTTATTATTTGTTGTTCCTACAACTTGGTTAAGCGACAAGACTTTTGTCAGGCACTGTACAGTACTATTCCATCCCATGTCATGCTTTGGAAATGGCGATATTAATGAAGGCCCATATGTCATCTCAGTATGGTAATTCCTGTTGGTCTAGGCCACAGCCAGACACACAATGTGATTGGTCAGGTCCACACCACCTGTACTTAAGATAGGTGTTGGTTTGTGTGTGAGAGAGAGAGCTTATTTAGAAAATAGAATGCCGACAGGTTGGTATACAGAAGTTGGGAGAAAGGGAGTTAGTGAATTCTCTCTATTATGTGTGTGTGAGATTGTGTCTTGGCTGAGAGCTGTAGTCCAATATGTGAAAGAATTTCACTTTTTTAAAGTGTGTTGCTATATTTCAGTTCAATTCAGATAAAAAAAAGTCACATTTTGTTATCAGGAATTGTTGTAATTAATTGAATAAATTTTCAGGATGAAGTTCTCCACTTCAGGACCATTATCAGTTCATGGCAGTAGGGTTGAGTGCAAAACTGTGAAATTAAAAGTTTGTGCAAACTGTTCATCAGAACTGAATTTCCATGTACTGTCATAGGATTTTAATCAGTCATAACTATTATAAATATTTCATAATTCATGAAATATGACTTGTGCAAACTTTCACAAATAAGTATGAGTTGTTGAAAGGTAGATGAAGGTGTGAAAGTTTTGTTTTGGTCAGTCAGAAGTCATCTTGGTCATTTTTAGGGCCTTTAAATGCACCTAGATTGAGACCTTGATCCGCCATAAATACTACTGTATTTTAATCAGCCATAACTTAAGAAATATGACTTGTGAAAACTTTCACAGTGAGTCCTTCTAGGGTAGATGAAGGTGTGAAAGTTTTGGTCAGTCTGAGGTCATTTTGGTCATTTTTAAGGCCTTTAATCAGTCATAACTCTTAAAATATGACTCGTGAAAGCTTTAACAAATCAATGCCAGTGTCTGAGGGTTATATGAAGGTGTGAAAGGCCCTTGTTTGACCATCACAAGTCATCTTGGTCAGTTTTAACCAGTTTAAATGCATATCTGATTAATGGAATTATTAAAATGCTTGTATTTGGGCTATATTGTTGGTCCACCTTAAGAACTATCTGTCCGGTCCTCCTTAAAACGCGCGTTTTTCAATGTGTTTTTTATGGGTTTACACGCAATGTATGGACAAATTATCAGTTGTGAAATTTTTCACAAATCAGGATGTTTAATATGAGACTCTTCTGGAGTCATTAGGACATCTGGTTTTGACGTGAGAAGCTAATGAAAATAAATGGCCATAATGCATTAAAGGCTGTTTTTACGTAATGTATTGTATTTTCTGAATTCACACATCAGGACTATCACAAGAAGCCATAATTCGTATTCTTTTTTTTTTATTATTATTATTATTGCCCACCACCACCCCCCCTCTTCGGAGGACAACTTTATTTTACATTACATTCGAGAGCAAAGAGTGTGGCCGCTCCGTACTCACCAGTACCGTGGAAAAAGGAAAAAAAAAAAAGAAAAACAGGGGGGGGATACAGAAACAACAGGCGTAACAATAACAGACATCAATCAACATGGGGAGAGAGAGAGAAAAAAAAAAAAAGAGGTATACAGAAATAATAACACTAATAATGTAGGTGGGATGGAAAAAAATTAAGTATAGGGGAATACAGAATACAAACAACCATAAGAAACATAACACTCGTCAAACAAGAATTATAACAACATCAGTGATAATAATAATAATTAATAATGTGACAAATCGGTATTATATATATGTAGCATACACACACGTGATCGTACCGTTATATATGTATATTTCAATTCCTAAATCTATAACATACCCTAAAAAGTAATAATAATAATGATATTGATCGCTCAACCATTCTTGTATGCATGTGCAAGTGTAGGTGTGACCGGATTTGTCATTGGATGTGCTGGCATTTAATGCCGTCAGGGGAGGCGGCAGCACCCCCCCCCCCCCCAGGCCCAAGGCAAAGGCAGGAGAACCAGGCAACCGAGGCCACCCTACCGCCCCCCCGGCACAAGGGCCCACAGCCACGCATCCCAGAGACAACCACCCGCCCAACCCGAGAGGGAGCCCGCGAGGGACTAAGGGGGCGCCAACCCCCGCACAGGGAGGCCCGCAGAGGGAGGACGGGCGGCGAGCTCCCCAGCCCCACCCACAACCCCCCCGCCGAGGCAGGCGGGTCCTGGGCCGAAGGGCCCCACCAACCGGGACCACTCCCCCCCCCGGCGGACGGCCCCCCACACACCGGAGGAGCCCCAGCCCCCCCAGCCCGTCCCCCGGCAGGACGGGCCGCCGCCCACCGCAGCGACCCGGCACGCCTCCCCCCCAACACTGCAGGATGACCCAAGGGGGGCCCATACAAAGAGCCCCCCCCCCACCCGGAAGCGGACCTGCGGCAACCGGGGAGCAGCAGACCCCCCGCCCAGCCCAGACCGAACCCCCTAATCCACCTAGCAGGGCCCAGAGTGTCCCAAGATTCCCCGGACTGCCCGCCAGGGCCCCACCACGGCGCAGCAGAGCCAAGCACCACCCGGCCCGCGGCCCAAGAGAGGAGGCCGCCCACACCCGCCAGAGCCGCCCGAACCCCCCCATGATGGGTCTTCCCCCCGGCGGGCCACCCCACCCGCACAGGGCCAGAGATAGAGAGTTAGGGGGGGCCCCTCGGCCCCCATCCCCTCCCTGACCCATGTTGGTGTGAAGTGTGCATGTACATGTGTGAGAGAGTTGTGTGTTTATGTCTACTATGCATTAAAATTAGTGGGTGCAGTTCGGGTATGAGGGCCCCACCACTGGCAGATGGCAGAGTCCCCCATCCCCCTCCCCGCACCCCCAAGGCCCTAATGTAATATGGACTGTGTATATGACTAAGGTGCAAAAAGTGGGCGAGCAGTTGAGGCATGAGCACCCCACCGCTGGCAGACGGCAGAGCCCCACCTGCCTCAACCCACCTCCTCAGCCCTAGTGTCATGTGGTGTCTAACATGCAAGTAAAAATTGAGGGGTAGTGTCTCGGCGCACCTCCCCACCGCCCCTCAAGGCCCTAGTGTTGTGTGAAATGTGGTGTTGGGCCCAGGGGAGCAATAAGGGCGTGCCAGGAGTGGGCCCCCCCCGGCACCGGGGCCAGATTCCCGACTGGCCCCGATTAGTCCCCATCCCTGACCCCGCACAGCCGGCAGGGACGGCCAACCGAGGTGATTAGGGGCGCCACAGGCAGCCCAGCAGCAGGGAACCCCCCCCCCCCAGGCGCAGACCGGGAGAGACCCACCCCACCACGCCCGATGAGACCCCAGCTAGCAGCCAAGGACGGGACAACCCCAGACCCCCCCGGCAAATGGGGAGCCGGTCCAGCCAGGCGGGGTGGCCCCCGCCCCCCCCCCAGGCGAGGCAGAGGCTCCCCCCACCGCCCCCCCCAAACCACCCCACAGCGCCCGAGGGCCCAGCGCCGGAATCGCCAACGGCAGACAACGACCCGCCCCCACCAGGCAACGGGCCCAGGCAGACCAGGCCCCCCAGCATGCGGGCGACCACCTGCCCGGGAGCCGGAGCAGCGGCCCCAGCAGATAGAGCCCACGCCCCCAAACCCACGCACCCCAGCGCAGCGGCCCAGGCAGAACCCAGAGGCCCCACCCCCCGATCCCCCCCAGCGCGCCACCCACCCCGCGGGGGCAGAACCCCCCATCCCCCGCACCGCCCCCAACAGGCCAGGCCAGCGGCCACCCAGAGACACTGACCACACGCCTTCAGCCAAGAGAAACACCAGAGGACCCCAACAACCCAGCCCCCCCACCCCCAGCCCCCAACACGGGACAGCGACGGCAAGGCCCCACCACCCCTGACGACATTACATTAAAAAATTTATTATTGGAGTCCAACTGTCTTCAAAATCGATCAAATGATTTTTCTTACAGGCAGACGACCTCTCCATGGAAACATAATCCAAGATTAGATTTTTGAACAAATTTATGTTTAAATTCTCTTTTGACTTCCAGTTCAGAAGGATTGTTTTCTTAGCAATGGTTAGTACTGTGAGAAGCATGCAAGATTTATTCGTGTCCATATTAGTGTTAGTGAGGTCCCCAAGCAGGCAGAGTGAGGGCGAGGGTAGGATGGGATGCCCTAGGTGTGTCGATAAGTCTTCACAAATCCTTTGCCAGAATTCGTTGACCGGTGTGCAGTACCAGAAAGCATGCAGGTAATTATCTGGTGCATCCTTCTTACAAGTTAGGCATATGTCAGTATCTCTGATACCCATCTGGAACATCCTCTGCCCTGTGTAGTGTGTTCTGTGTAAAATTTTGTACTGTAATAGCTGCAGATTGGAGTTCCGATTCATTCGAAAGGTATTCAAGCAAATTTGCCTCCAGAAGTTAGTGTCTGGATTGATGAGTAAATCCCTTTCCCATTTGTGGGTAGGGAGTGAGAGCGTTGTATCAGATTCTGCTAGATGCACGTAAATCCTAGACAGTAGTTTTTTAGTTGGAGTTATTAAGAAGTTTGCTATTTTAGGTGAAAGCTCCAGATCTAATTGCTTACGGCACCATCCATTATGTATTATTGATTTAAGTTGAAGATATTCTAAGTATTTGTTTTTCTCAATGTTATAAGTTTCTGTAATTTTGTCAAATGATATCATGCAATTGTCTTGGATTATGTGTTCGATGTGCTTGATTCCTTTATTATGCCAAGCTAGGAAGTTTATCACTTTTTTATTTAACAAGATGTCAGGGTTGTTCCAGATGGGTGTCAGTTTGCATGGGACCACTGAAGTTTGGTTCATTCTAAGAAATTCCCACCAGGCTGTCAGCGATGTGCTGATGTTGATGCTCTTAAAACAGCAATGTCGTTTAAGTATATGACTGATAAATGGCAGGTCCTGGACTCGAATATCATTACAGAAAGTTTGCTCAATATCCAGCCAGTTATGGTCTAAGTTATTTTGCATAGTCCATTTTAGGACATCTATAGATCAATCTATTGGCAAGAAAGTAGTTGTAGAAATTGGGAAGCTCCAAACCCCCACAGTTTTTGGATTTCTGTAAAGTTTTTAAACTTATTCGCGGTGGTTTGGATTTCCATAGATATTTTGAAATTAAGGAGTCCAGTGATTTAAACCAAGTCCGCGGAGGTTGACTCGGAACCATTGAGAACATGTAGTTAATTTTTGGTAGGATCATCATTTTGATTGTAGCTACTCTTCCCAGAAGTGATGTGGGTAGATTGTTCCACCGTGCAAGGTCATCTTCTATCTTTTTAAGCAGCGGACTGTAATTTAATCGCATCAGATCTGACAGCTTGGCAGAAATGTTAATACCCAGATATCTAATGTTCCCAGATTGAAGTGGGATAGTTGGATTGGACTGGAAGTCACAAGATATTGGAAGAGTAGTCGACTTGTTCCAATTAATAGAGTAATCTGATATGGAGGAGAACTTATCTATGAGTCTTATCGTCTCCGTGAGGGAACCCTGTGTATTTTGAAGAAAAAGTAATACATCATCTGCATAAAGACTAATTTTATGGGTTATACTTGCTGATTGAATACCTTTGATATTATTATCATTCCGAATTGCTGCTGCCAGTGGTTCAATAAATATAGCAAATAGTGATGGAGAAAGTGGATAATTCGTATTCTTTCGTGCATATATAAGGTGTTTATGGCCGTTTGCAACGTGAAAAACGAACCGCAAACTAACTTTACCGACGTGAGTAAGCAGCCATCTTCGATTCTGAATCTGAACTCGGGTCGGGATCTTCTCTTCTTCTGTGCTGTCCGGAATCTCCGGATCTCCGAGAAACGAGAGCGCGCATGTCGTCACTTCCGGCTTCAAAACTAGGATTCCGAGGCCCAATGCGAATACCCTTGACACTCCCGCTGAGTCACCCTCACAACACACCCTATGCACTTAAACAGAAGGAAATTATCACAAGAAAGTTTTGAGGCAGACTTGCCCTCGCAGCGCCTTTTTGCAGTCTTCTTTAATGGAAAGAGGAAATGCATTACGTAGTGATTTGACAAAATGGGTTCATCAAGAAGCTGAATTGTATTTTCTGTAATGACGTATCAGTTATTTAAAAAAGCACAAAGTTTATCTAATGCGAGAAGACGGCTACATCGTCTTATTGCACTGACTGAGCAATTTTAAGTATGTACACGTGTCATTGACCATAGCTAACTTAGTTTACACGCATAAAACATTACGCATCACCTCTGTGCCAAATGCCAGATCAGATCTGTAGAGGAAAAAACAGGCGAATATGAAACAAATTGTTATTGCTGGTGAGATGTTTATTGAGTTTGCGTACGAACGTTTCTTCGCGTGGTTTCTATAGTTTGAAAAGTACACGCAATCTCTCTTAATCGGATCACGATAAAATCTATCTGTACTGACCAGTTACAAATAGCTGCTTATGTAATTTATTTTTCTGCAGCGATAAATTATAACATATAACAGACTTTCTATGTGTATTTCACAGTGCTATTAGAATCCAGTTATGTCTTTTTCGCGCTGTTGTGTTTCCTGTGCGCTAGGAATTGTGGGATATGGAAGTGGTAGTGGAATCGCGCGAGCCACCATCGTTGCTGACTCGCTTAAGGAGGGGATAATCGACCAGTCCCCCTTAGCCCTTGCTGCTTTGAGACACACTTCAACATGGCGACGGGTCTCGGGAATGCGCAAATGAAGGCGGAGTGTGTAGGGACCGGTTTGGGATTGGGCCCGAGTCGCACCATAACACCGCCACAAAAACAATTATTGGAGCATGCGCAGTAAAGACCCAGACGGCGCCTTTAAATGTTACTCGTTGTACGCATGCGTAGAACGCAAATCTGCCCACACGTGCTTACTATTTTAGCGAATGATCGTGATTGTATTAAATAGCAGGCCTCGTTGTCCCTATTGGATTGTCATGCTGTCCGTCAGACGTGCTTTTACGTACGTTACGGGTTTACAAGTCTCGTCAGCTGTCTGGTTAGTCTTATTTGTTGCTTAATAAACATCGCGTTTGAAAATGTTTCGAAGAAAACTTACAGCTTTGGACTACCACAATCCCTCTGGTTTTAACTGCAAAGGTAGTATAATTATATTGTTATGGGATAACCAGTCGTGAATGGTGACACGCTGATTGAAAAATGTCACTAAACTGTACAACAGGGAACAGTCTAAACCCAAAATGTCGGCGAACTGAATTTGAAATACATTGATAAGAAATAAAGCTGGTTTTAATTTGTAACAACCTCTGTTGTACATTTCCTAAGCACCATTAACCGTATACATAGGTGGCGTTGCGTTTCCCTAAGAATAGTGACTTGCATTTTAAGTCGATCGATCAAATACCTGCCTTAATAGTTTTGTCAGTGTGTCGCAGAAATAAGGTATATTTTGTTTGTGTAGGTAGTACATTACTTAAACGGCCGTTTTTCGCTTGATGTGAGAAATGTAAGACTTGTTTGGCTGCTAATATATCTTAACTAGCACCGAATATCGTGATTTACACAATAAAATGCGCCGTTAGTTTAATACATACTTAAAATTGTTTCCTGTTAGCTATGGGCTAATGACTTGTTCGTCTGCTTCCACCCCCAAATAATAAAAAAGATGAAACGGAATTCAGGAATTTCATAGTTTGGCTGGAAGACCAAAAAATAAGACATTACAGAATTGAAGACCGGGGCAACCTAAGGAACATACATAGTGCTGAATGGCCTAAGTTTTTTGAGAAGGTAAGTAGAGCAGGGGTTCATTTGAATCTCTACAAGTTTACTGTCTAGGCATTGCCAGGCTAGCTTAGCTTAGAGTCCAAGATATACTTTACTGATCCCAGGGTAAATTCTAATTCTGATACATTATTGTACTTATGTTTGCACTGGACAGTGTCCTTCATTCCTGTTCACAGTGTGTCCTGTTAACTGTTATCACTGTGTTCAGTTCACTGTTTGCACTGAACTACAGCCAGTTCTGGTATGTTCACATACTGGAAATAAGGAGTTCTGACACTGCATGCCCACTCTTAACATCCTTCTTGTACTTTAAGCCCTAGAGCTCTGTCCTCTGATCCCCTGGGTTGTGTAGGCATGTTCTTTTGCCTTTTCATTGATATGTTCTTCATTTTCAGTATGTGCAAGATGTGAAGTGCCCTTTTCAAGCCCAAGACAGACAAGAAACTGTTGACTGGCTGCTTGGCTTGGCTGTCCGATTGGAATATGGAGATAACGGTAGGAGAAACTTAGAATAGCGGGTACATCGTGCTGTTATTGGATTGATATATGGTTACATACACAACTATTTTAAATTCTGCCTTTACATAATATTGGGTGGAAGTAAAATATAAAACAAACCTAGTAGATTTGCCTGGTTATTTGTAAAAATGAATATATTTTGCAGCATGGGGACATTATTTTATTTACCATTCATTCTATTAAATGAAAGTGTTCCGAAATAATTTTTGCATCTTATAAATGGTATTAGAGTCGAAGGAGCAGTATTTGTACCTTCACTGCTTTAAGCGCATACTTGTACCTTTAAAGGGATTCTGAGTTTTTACTATTTGTTGCTTTTTTGATTTCAGTATAATAATATGATCAGGGTGGCTGTGAATAGTACTGTTCTCAGCCCTGTGGTGAATAGGCTTCCCATCCACAGTGGCTCCAGGGCGCCCTATGACCTTGGCAAGGATGAGTGGTTGGATGGGTAATTTCAAGATCTTTTTGTTGCCTGTTAAGCTGTTTAAAATTCTCAAACATTTTAGATACACTTCATAGCTGCTAATGTTGAAAAGGAAGTTGAACTGAAGATGAAACTTTTCTTGAAAGGAAAATATAAAACAATATGTATGATATTGGCAACAAGTGCTGTAGAAGTATATGCATTTTACTGATCAGACTTTAAAAGCAAATTGGAAAAACTTTTTTTTTTTTAAACTTCATGTAAATGTTTTTGGTAATGGTCATTATCCTGAATTTGAGGTTTTGCTAGATGGCACATGTGCATTGTGGTATTAGCCAGTTGTAATGTATTACAAGCAAATGTTTAACTGGGGCTTGTTGGAGCCGTGCTTTTAGTACAAGTACAATGTGAGAACAGTTTAAGCTATGAATTATTTGAAAATGTACTGTTTCAGATATGTGATAACCCCACAAAATGCTTTATGGTTGTTTTCTTTTTTGAAATGACTTTGAGATGGTAAAGTGAAAAGCTGGTGGCTGACAGCATCCACACTGGAGGTTGTGTGTTCTATCAAGTCTGTCATACTTTGAAGGAAAGACCTATTATGGAAGTAACCAGCCATTCCATAATCGCAGAAGATGTGCAGTGGGGGAATTTGTTTCTTAGTTGCTAAATTAACTTTTTTTTTTTTCTTTCCTCCTCAACAGTTGAAAGATATAGGAATTGCAAACCGGACATTGTGAAAAATCAGGACAAAGCCGCTGATCCACTCATAAATCTTGACAGTAAGATCAATACTGACAGTAAGATAGATACATATCTGTAGAAGTGTATACAGTGGTACCTCAGAACTCAAACTTAATCCGTTCAGAACACCGGATCGAATCCTAAAAAGTTTGGGTTCTGATCGAATTCTCCCCATAAGAAATAATGGAAAACCAATTAATTAGTTCCCGGCCCCAAAAAATTACACCTAAATATGTTTTTTTTAGCATTTAAACAAAATGAACAGGATAAAACAAGAAGAGCATATACTGTACTAAACACATCTAAGCACATTTATCAAAACAGTAATTTGTAAAGTAAGAAAGAAAATGTATCCAAACAATGTGTAAAGTTAAAAAAAACAAAAACAAAACAATGTGTCCTGCCCCGATCGTCCGCTCCTTCTGTGTGCCATGCCCCCTCGTTAACCCCATGTGGAATCCCCGTGTGATCAGCTGTTTCTGGTTGTTGTCATGAGTCCTCTGTATTTCGTCCATGTTTCAGTTTGTTTCCCCAGTCCGGTCATTGTATTGTCCGTCTGCATTTTGCCTGCCTTACTTGTAATTAAACCCCGTATTCCCCGATACCCTGACGTCTGTGCCTTTATCTCTGTTCCGTCCCTGATCGGCATGACAATATTATGATTAAATGTATTAATGGTTTATTATTAATATTAAAATAATGAATAAGAAATCTTTATTTTAAAATGTATTTAATTATATAGTAAAATACCTGTTACTGTTTATCATTGTCTAAATGTATTTTTACTGTCTAAATATATGTATTCAGCTAGTGTAAACATGCACGATGCCATCACAGCGAATGCGAGGCTGAGACTGAAGCGTTACCCTTTGTTTCCGCTGAGAGATGTACATGCGGGTCACGCGGCACAAGTTCTTAGGTCGGCGTTCACAGTTTGACTTCTGAGATTCAGATCGAGTACTAGGTAATTTTTTTCCAAAGTGGTTGGTTCGACTTTTAAGAAATTCGCGTTTTAATGAGTTTGAGAACTGAGGTACCACTATATATACATATGTGTCATGCAGTTTATGTGCTGTCTGAGACAGCAGTGCATCACAGGGCAGTTGTGTACATTCAAAGCACAATTTAATCATTATTTCAGTTCATTGTAAGAACATAGAAAGTCCCTTTGTTTATATTTAGATAGATATTACACAAACAGCACACAGGCTGAGTTACCTAGAGGAGTAAGGTCCTAATTCACTTTGCAGATCTGCTTACATTTCTTGCAGAAATAGACAATACATTTCAAAAGACATGCATGTTAAAATTGTTTTCTGCTTAGCTGCACTGCAAATGCTGTATCAAACTGATATCATTTGGTTGTTCCATGTGTCTAGGCAACAGTCCAGATTTCAAGGCTGGTGTGATGGCCCTTGCCAATCTCTTGCAGATTCAACGCCACGATGACTATCTAGTGATGCTGAAGGTGATGGAGATTTATTGGACTTTTAAAAGGATTTACAAAATTTTTCCTCTACTGAATCCTACAGTAATCACAATGTACAAATGAAATGAATCATATTCAGATGGACTACTTGAGTCTCATTTCTCAGATGTCATGTCCTCTTCTAGGCTGTTCGGATTCTGATTCAAGAACGGCTGTCATCTGAAGCAATAGCTAAGGCTAGTGCTGCTAAAGAGGTAAGGACATGGGCTTAATGTAAAGCAGTATGTTTATTGACAGCTTCTAACTCTTATCTTATTTTTTGAAGGGCTTACCAGTTTCCTTGGATAAGCACATCCTAGGTTTTGATACAGGTGGTAAGTCAGATACTTCAACTTTGGCTAACCTTTCATTTGTGGAAGAAAATGTTTAGAATGATTGGCCCCTTGGTCCAGACTGACATTTTATTGTTTGTATACCATTGCTGAGCTATAAGCGATTTTGCGTTTTAGCACTTTGGGGAAGAAAAGCTTGACCCAAATTCCTTCCGTTTCAGTTTTATGAGAGAATTCAATCAGTCATTTTTTAGTACTTTAAGTAGGTGGTTGTAAATTTCAAGTTCTGAGTTATCAGGAATGTATCTATACATTGTGATGTGTGATGCTACTAATAATGAATAATACAGCAGAAAGCAGCAATAATAGGGCCAAGCACACTACCACGGCATAAATGCAATGGGGAAAAAAATGAGGAAATGCAAGAACATAGGAACATATGAACTCTGATCGTTTAGCATAAGCTAACAATGAATGAAACATTCAAGAAAAACTGCAGCACTAATAGATCAGGAAAAAGTATAGGAAGAGAATCACTGACTAAAAAGATACGTTTTAATTTCTGCCTAAAAAGGGAGATGGAGGATGGGTCCCAGAGGTTTTGTGGTAGAGATTTCCGAAGTGTAACTGTAAAACTGAAGGCCCTGCCACCCATAGAAGACAAGCAAAGGTGAAGCACCACAAGGACACCATTACCTGCAGACCTGAGGGAAAGGGCAGGTGTATAAGGAAGGAGGAGCTGTGCAATATACCATGTACGACTTTAGAAGTCAAAAAGTTTATGCTGTATATGGAAAGGGACAGATTGCCAGTGAAGTTTATAGAGGGGGTGAGTGATATGTAAAGATTTTATTGTTAGTGGGAATTCTAGCAGTTGTATTCAGAGCTCAAAGGTCTGGAGTATACCAATAAGTGGAATGGGAGAAGGGGACAGATCTGTGCTTAATGGGGTTGTGGACATGGAGAGCATTAGACATAGCCTGGGTACAGGTAGAAAGAAGCTTAGGAGGACAGGATTGATCAGTAACATCAGAGAAGCTAGTAGAGCAAAGCTCTCCAACTCTGGTCCTGGAGAGCTGCTGTCCAGGAGGTTTTCTATCCTACCAGGCTTCTGATGAGCCACACCTGTTCTCAGGTAAATACCAGGAACTGGTGTGCTTAATCTTAAACCATGTACAACAGAAGATCTGCTGGATAGTAGCTCTCCAGGACTGGAGTTGGAGACCCCTGTAGTAGAGAATCAGAAAAGGCATGAGTATCAAGAGAATTTAGATGAGGATAGGGATATGTTAGGGAACCAAAAGTGGGAATTAACACACTGTGCTATCAATGACTCATGGCGTAATGGCATGGGCAGGCACATATATGGAGGACAGCTGTGAGTAATTGAGACACTAGACTGGGAACCTTTAAGATCATACGGGAAGGCCAGCAACATATACTGGAGACATGATGGGACTGGTAGAGAAATCCTGACAATTCCCAGTCATGACAACCACTTTATAAGGCCAGTACATCAAAATGTATTAGGAAAAACACATTTTTACTCATTGCAGTGCTCACGAGTGGTCATATGATGATGTGAAATTTGGTGCACATCCCCAGGTTGTGGCCCTAAGTCCAGATACTAAGTTTGGTCTTAAAACACCAAAGCATTGCCAATTTTGTTTGGCTATGATGGACAAATAGCTTTGAAAATCAAAAATCCCTCTGATACCTCTTGTGAAGTTTGGTCCGAAGTCTGGACAAAATTTGTGACTTGTGGAAAATTCTTATTTTCCATAAAATCCAATATGACGGCTGCATCAATTAGTTGGACATGAAAATTCCCATGTGTCCACCTGTGGACATCCCATGGTATTAGTAGACAATTTAATAGGCAACCCGATCAAGTTAGTAGCCAAAATGCATTTTTGCTTATTGCAGTGCCACCTAGTGGTAGAATGACAGGCAGACAAGCAGATCTATAGGGTCCCATAGACTGCCATATCAGAAAGAAGTGGACTGCAAAGTAATCCACGGAATGCAGGAAGAACATCTGTACAGTGCATGAGAGAGGGGGCAGGATTTGAACAGCCAATGCTGGAGGTGTGAGATGCTAAGAACTGACTTTCTGTACAGGATTTCCTCATATGACCAATTAAGAGTGTAGTGCTTACTGAAGTGTTTTTTTCCCTGTATCATCTTGTTCAAAAATGCAGATGCCACTCTGAATGAAGCTGCAAAGATTTTACGGTTGTTGCACATTGAGGAGCTGCGAGACTTGCAGACACGGATCAATGAGGCTATCGTAGCTGTCCAGGCTATCATTGCTGATCCCAAGACTGACCATCGTTTAGGAAAAGTGGGCAGATGATGTATTTGCCTTTCTGCTGTCCTTTCAATGCCTGTGTGGTGATTTCAGCATATAAATTGTTTCTGCCCTCCTGATTCATGAAAACTTGTGGCTTATTTCTGCTTTCTGTGGTTTCTGCTTTTCTTATTTTTATATATGTGTAACAGAATGGCACATGTGCCTAATATGATTAAATTCATTCAAAAGCTGTACCTTTTACTGTAGTTAAATACAGTGATGCCTTTATTGCAGTTTTGCAGAAAGCCTGTGAAAGGTTTTACTTTAAATCAAGTTGTTTTGTGCACTTTTGCAATGGAATCACTTTTGCTAAATATACTTTTTTGCTTGAAAAAACAGTGCAGTATTGGTCATGTTTAAACTATCAGGATTCAGATCCAAATTGCACTGCTTGATGTACCTAGATATATATATATATAAAAAAATGGATTTTGTCTTCCTAACACAAATGCACATTTATAGTAGAAAAAAATGAGGTATAAAATTACCACACACTCATGGAAACTGACTTCTGTGGTCTCAGGTGGCACTTTAGTGAGCCACTTGATTCCCTGGAGTTTATTGGGTCTCTACTGTAGGCTTGGCTCCATTGGGCTTCCAACATCAGGCTTTCCCTACAATAGATAATGACCACAGATTATCAAACAAATAGAATGTAGCTGGAAGGAAGTATATTTTATCTTAACATGACCAAACCTTCACACTGACAATTCATTACAGTTCTTATCTCTCTTCATGGTCCAGATACATTTAAAAGACTGATGACCTCCACTACCACACCTGCTGGGTGGGATGTTTTTTTGCCATTATGAATAATTCTTAAAATTTTGACATTTCAGACTTATGTTCATGTTCAAATTACTTTTCATCTCATCCTAGAAAAATCCAATACCAATGATAAATGGCACATTTTTTTAACCACTGATGCCTAAATGTATGGTTGCTTAAATTCAATCAGTTTATAGTGCTATTTGGTACAAACTTGGCTTTCACAACTGATGTCTTATTTTTATACTAAGTCTCGTGGAAAAATGTGCATATAAACCAGAAAGCTTGCATCACATGTTATACTTCTGTTATAAACTGTCAGCTTACCCAGTACATTTACATTTGTTGTTTGTCATTACCTGATATGCAGGAGGGAGATGCTACAGTAATGCCATATAGGTGAGACCTCTGTTCTGGGAGAAACTCATCAGTGAACTTGCTACTGTCCTGGCTCAATGCTATAACTCCATCCCTGTTAACCCATTGAGGAATCATTGAAGACAATCATATACAGTACACAAAATCATTTTTATAGAAATCTCTTTAACATTGGTTTCAGATATGCTTATATGAATCTTTCTTAGTGGTTTGTGAGTTCATGCCATCTCAATTAAAACAGTCATTATAATGAATTCATAAAGCATGATAAACATGCCTATAAATATTTATGAAAAAGCATAACACATTATAGCCGTGTTTATTATGTATTACAATTGCCTTAATCTCATCTAAAATGCAATATAGATACAGTGGTACCTCAGTTCTCGAACTCATTAGAACGCGAATTTCTTAAAAGTCGAACCAACCAGTTCGAAACAAAATGAGCTAGAACTCGATCTGAATCTCAGAAATCAAACCATGAACGCCGACCTAAGATAACTTGTATGCGTGGGGAAATGAGTCATGCGGCACGTCTCAGCGGGAACAAAGGGTAACATCTCAGCCTCGCATTCGCTGTGATGGCATCGTGCATGTTTACACTAGCTGAATACATATATTTAGACAGTAAAAATATATTTAGACAATGATAGTAACAGTAATTATTATATAATAAAATACATTTTTAAAATAAAGATTTCTTATTAATTTAATATAAATAATAAACCATTAAAACATTTAATTATAATAATATTAATTTTCGTGCGGAGCAGGGACAGAATGGAGACAAAGGCGCAGACGTCAGGGTATCGGGGAATACGGGGTTTAATTACAGGTAAGGCAGGCAAAACGCAGACAGACAACACAATGACCGGACTGGGGAAACAAACAAACGCGGACAAAATACAGAGGACAAATGACAACAACCAGAAACAGCTGATCACACGGGGATTCCACACGGGTTTTTTTTTTTTTTTTTTTTAGCTTTACACATTGTTTGGATCAAGGGCGTAACTTTGGCTGGAACATTGGGGGGGTTGAGGTCTCCACCCATTACGGGGGAAACATGATTATTGGGGGGTTGTATTAGCTTGTTTTGATTTATTGGGGAGGCTACAACCCCCCATCCCCCCGTAATTTACGCCCATGGTTTGGATACATTTATTTTCTTACTTTACAAATTACTGTTTTGATAAATGTGCTTAGATGTGTTTAGTACAGTATATGCTCTTCTTGTTATATCAGGTTAATTTTGCCGGGAACCAATGAATTGGTTTTCCATTATTTTTTATGAGGAAAATTCGATTACAACTCGAACTTTTTAGGATTCGAAAGGATTAAATTTGAGTTCTGAGGTACCACTGTACCTTTATAACGCCGAGCAAATCATTCTTAATGCTTATAATGGCCATTATAATGTATTATAAAGGTAGTTCGTTATAGACGAGAGCTTCATAAAGCATTCATAATCCATAATAAACATGACTATAATGTGTTATGCCTTTTGAAAATATAGCCACGTTTCTAATGCTTTTATGAATGCATTATTTGTTATGAGTGTGTTTAGAAATTACTAAAAACATGGCCTTAAATGAAGTGTTACTAAGCTTTTTTTTTTGCCTTTTCCAAGTCAATTGTAGAATTTCCTTGAAAATGCAGAAACTTTGGATTTTGAATGCTATCATTGTTTTCATTTATTACACCTGATCACTGATATACAGTATTTAGCAAAGTGATTGTGAGTGGCTTTGACAGAATAGTGGAAGAACAAACATTTTGGCTGCAGCATAAGAACCTGGGAAATGGACACTAGGTCTCAGGAACTGTTACCACAGATGTGGATTTTGGCATTATATGTGTTCTTAAGGCTAAAACACTACAGAAGTTAATTTTGTACAATATGTATCACATTTTACATGATTTTAAATGCAGTCAAGTCTTAATACAAATCCAAATATGAATACATTGTACATACTCTAGCGGAAAACAATGTTTAAAAGAAAACATGCCTCATCTTGTATTCTTCTTGATTTGTATAGGAAAGTGATGGTATTACTTCAGTACTTTAATGTAAATATTTTTTGTGTAACAGATCAAAATGATTGTCATAGTATTATGAAGAACATAATAAGCGACAAATATAGATTTTTCCTCAGTGGTGAGTTGGGTTATCACTTCCATGTCAGTTTTCACCCAACTGATCTTTTACAAATGGAGGTACATGTTCATTTTTGTTATTCCTTAATAAGCTAAGACCCCAAGCAACATTCTGCCAGTCCAGACTGTCAGTTCTTGTTGGTCTATTTAATATTCACCAAAATGGCTGCTTTCATTGTTAGTTATGTTATTCACCTCCTACTTTCCCCTTTCCCCCCATCATCTGAAAAGGGAAATTTTCAGAAATTAAGCTTGCATTTTCCCCCCAAGATTCTCCATAGTTCTGTTTGCCTGTCAAACCAGTGATTCTAAACTTTATAGAATAATAATCTCATGATTTCACTTTCAGTTGTTATGTGTTCAAAGTACATTATAAAAGCAAGAAATTGCAGTTAGGTTTGCTTACCTCCTCCAGTCTGTGTAGTAGAAATGGTTGGCATAGAATACCATGCCGAAGGGGTAATTTACATTGCTGTGTATCACCCATCTTCCTGTCCCATCTGGTGCAATACATTCCAGACGTTTGGTACCTGACCATCACAGAGAAGGACACCTTAGTTGGCTGTCCATTACCAAGCTAAGATATGGCTAGTCAGTGCTAATACATAATGCTTTCCGACTCGTGAACTCGGAGGAATCGAAACAACCCCGAGCTCAGAATCCAAGATGGCTGCGCCCTTTATCAACAGAAGTTAAAGCTGTGAGTTCTGAGTTCCAACCTCCGAAGTAAATGGAATGCAGCATTAGCCTCTGTGTATGCTCCAACCTGGGATTCATTTCCAGTTTTTTTCAATATTCCCAAATATCAGTGACCATCACATTATTAGTGGAGGAGATTTCAGTCTGGTCCAGAATATGAAAAGTTTTTCATCTAGAAAGCTGGACTTGTCCAACTCGAGTCTTACCCTAAATGTTTGGGTTTAGCAGACCTGCAGAATCTGTTCACTATATGAAACCAGTTCAACATTTTCTAAAATTATAGTTATTGGTAATGACCTGTTAAATTGGGAGGAATGCCCCCCCCGATCTGAACCCGAGTGGTGTTTTGTTGTTGGATTTCTGTGCTCATCACGGATTGTCCATAATGAACACCATGTTCAAGCATAAGGGTGTCCATATGTGCACTTGGCACCAGGACACCCTAGGCCGCAGTTCGATGATCGACTTTGTGGTCGTCTCATCGGACTTGCGGCCGCATGTATTGGACACTCGGGTGAGGAGATGGGCGGAGCTGTCAACCGATCACCGCCTGGTGGTGGGTTGGCTCCGCTGGTGGGGGAGGAAGCCGGTCAGACCTGGCAGACCCAAGCGTATAGTGTGGGTCTGCTGGGAACGTCTGGTGGAATCCCCTGTCAGGTGCAGCATCAACACTGTTTATGGTGGGGATGGTGCGCTGTTGACCTCAGCTCGGGACGTTGTTGGGTCGGTGGAAGGAATACTTCGAAGACCTCCTCAATCCCACTGACACGCCTTCCAATGAGGAAGCAGAGAATCTCTGGGGCAGAGGTTGCTGAGGTGGTTAAAAAGCTCCTCGGTGGCCGGGCCCCGGGGATGTATGAGATCCGCCCGGAGTTCCTCAAGGCTCTGGATGTTGCGGGGCTGTCTTGGTTGACACGCATCTGCGGCATCGGGGGCGGTGCCTCTGGATTGGCAGACCAGGGTGGTGGTCCTCATCTTCAACAAGGGGGACCGGAGGGTGTGTTCCAACTATAGGGGGATCACACTTCTCAGCCTCCCTGGTAAGGTCCATTCGGGGGTGCTGGAGAGGAGGGTCCGTCGGATAGTCGAACCTCAGATTCAGGAGGAGCAGTGTGGTTTTTGCCCTGGCCGTGGAACAGTGGACCAGCTCTATACTCTCGGCAGGGTCCTGGAGGGTGCATGGGATTTTGTCCAACCAGTCTACATGTGCTTTGTGGACTTGGAGAAGGCATTCGACCGCGTCCCTCGGGGAGTCCTGTGGGGAGTGCTCCGGGAGTATGGGGTGCTGAACTGCCTTATAAGGGCTGTTCGGTCCCTGTACAACCGGTGTCAGAGCCTGGTCCGCATTGCCGGCAGTAAGTTGGACTCGTTCCCGGTGAGGGTTGGGCTCCGCCAGGGATGCCCTTTATCACCGATTCTGTTCATAACCTTTATGGACAGAATTTCTAGGCGCTGCCAGGGCACTGAGGGTGTCCGGTTTGGTGACCTCAGGATTAGGTCTCTGCTTTTTGCAGATGATGTGGTTCTGTTGGCCTCATCAGACCGTGACCTTCGGCTCTCACTGGAACAGTTCGCAGCCGAGTGTGAAGCAGCTGGAATGAAAATCAGCACCTCCAAATCCGAGACCATGGTCCTCGGCTGGAAAAGGGTGGAGTGCTCTCTCCGGGTCGGAGAGGGGGTCCTTCACCAAGTGGAGGAGTTTAAGTATCTCGGGGTCTTGTTCACGAGTGAGGGAAGGATGGAACGGGAGATCGACAGGCGGATCGGTGCAGCGTCAGCAGTGATGCGGGCGCTGCATCGTTCTGTCATGGTGAAGAAAGAGCTGAGCCAAAAGGCAAAGCTCTCGATTTACCAGTCGATCTACGTTCCTACCCTCACCTATGGTCAGTGAAATGCCTTCCTATTTCATGGTCCGAGATTGTTTCAGAAAGGTCCTATCATCAATAGAACCGGCGAGCTCCTTTTAAACACCAGCTGCAATATACTTCAGCGTATCATACCTTTGGTGTTTGTTAATAGGCAATAGCATTAGTATACCGCTAACCCATCAAAACAACAATGAGACAGTCAGTGATTCTCACAGCAGCCGTAAAACCAACAATACAGTCGTGTTTATGTCATATGTTTTTGTGCTTATTAAATTTAAGTGTTTCCAAAGATTAATCCCACAACAGTAATAAAATAAAAGTCTTGCTTTAACATAATAATAATAATAATAATAATTTTTTATTTTCGGTCCTCGAAAACAATATCCCATGCCAAACAAACATACAAACATATAAATAAGAAAACCGAAAAAGGTGTAGGCTGAACCCTTGCTTATTATGCCTACCCTTTATACATTCTTATCTGATGAACGACACTGTTTACTCAATTCGATGACACAAGAAAACTAAATTTCATAAGACATTTTCCAGATTATACAAACATTATTTAAAACATACATAATAACAGAAATACAAATTCCATCCATTACTGCAAAATTTAAACTGATACTTTTACAATTTAATTCTCATTCATATAATTATTTATAACCATACTTTTATACATTTTCTTAAATTCGCAAAGTGATTTACAAAGTTTTAGTTCCTTATCACATTTATTCCATAAATTAACCCCTTGGACAGATATACACCTATTTTTAACGTTAGTTCTTGCCCTGGCTTTTTTAAACATATACAGTACATACCTCTTAAATTATACTGACTTTCTCTTATTTTGAACAGCCTCTGAATACGATTCAGAAGTAAATTATTATAAACTTTATACATTATCTGGATTGTACACTCACATAAAGGATTATTAGGAACACCTGTTCAATTTCTCATTAATGGAATTATCTAATCAACCAATCACATGGCAGTTGCTTCAATGCATTTAGGGGTGTGGTCCTGGTCAAGACAATCTCCTGAACTCCAAACTGAATGTCAGAATGGGAAAGAAAGGTGATTTAAGCAATTTTGAGCGTGGCATGGTTGTTGGTGCCAGATGGGCCGGTCTGAGTATTTCACAATCTGCTCAGTTACTGGGATTTTCACGCACAACCATTTCTAGGGTTTACAAAGAATGGTGTGCAAAGGGAAAAACATCCAGTATGCGTCAGTCCTGTGGGCGAAAATGCCTTGTTGATGCTAGAGGTCAGAGGAGAATGGGCCGACTGATTCAAGCTGATAGAAGAGCAACTTTGACTGAAATAACCACTCGTTACAACCGAGGTATGCAGCAAAGCATTTGTGAAGCCACAACACGCACAACCTTGAGGCGGATGGGCTACAACAGCAGAAGACCACATCGGGTACCACTCATCTCCACTACAAATAGGAAAAAGAGGCTACAATTTGCACGAGCTCACCAAAATTGGTCAGTTGAAGACTGGAAAAATGTTGCCTGGTCTGATGAGTCTCGATTTCTGTTGAGACATTCAAATGGTAGAGTCAGAATTTGGCGTAAACAGAATGAGAACATGGATCCATCATGCCTTGTTACCACTGTGCAGGCTGGTGGTGGTGGTGTAATGGTGTGGGGGATGTTTTCTTGGCACACTTTAGGTCCCTTAGTGCCAATTGCGCATCGTTTAAATGCCACGGCCTACCTGAGCATTGTTTCTGACCATGTCCATCCCTTTATGACCACCATGTACCCATCCTCTGATGGCTACTTCCAGCAGGATAATGCACCATGTCACAAAGCTCGAATCATTTCAAATTGGTTTCTTGAACATGACAATGAGTTCACTGGCCCCCACAGTCACCAGATCTCAACCCAATAGAGCATCTTTGGGATGTGTTGGAACGGGAGCTTCGTGCCCTGGATGTGCATCCCACAAATCTCCATCAACTGCAAGATGCTATCCTATCAATATGGGCCAACATTTCTAAAGAATGCTTTCAGCACCTTGTTGAATCAATGTCACGTAGAATTAAGGCAGTTCTGAAGGCGAAAGTGGGTCAAACACCGTATTAGTATGGTGTTCCTAATAATCCTTTAGATGAGTGTATAGATTTGCCATAAGATTTCATGCGTGAGAGTCTGAAAGAGTTTGCAACCATGACACGTACTTTTTTTGTTTCATCTGAATTGATTTGTATAGAAAATAACCATATACAGTTGCTAAAAAGGGGAAACTTCGACCAACATGAAATCACCAATAAACGACTTCAATTTATTCAACATTTTATAAAATGCATACTACGTTAAAAAATTTCCAACTTTACGGTTTCAGGACAGAACAGCCACTCTATTATGAACATTATGGATTTTTGAGTGTTATTGGTGTTAATAACAGCAGCAAACATCACAATAGCGCAAACAAAAGGGATGCATACACCGAAGTAGTTCTTGCTTGTTCATTGGTGTGGGATCGCTATTTTTTCTTTTTGCTGCAATTGTTTTCATTATTACTTTAACTTGACACATAACATCTTTAAATTCTCATCCTTGCATTAGAATATAGACCAGTTAATACTGATGGTATCTCATGCTGCATCATATATTTTAAAATTACTACACACTGAATATTGAACTGAAGCTTGACATAAAAAAATTAAATTGCAAATCAAATCGTAATCGCAATTTCTGTCAAAAAAATCATGATTCGATATTTTCCCCAAATCGTGCAGCCCTAGTCTACAGAAAACTAGGCACTGCTCATCACCTGGCTAACACCAACCCTACTGTGAAGCATGGCAGCATCATGCTGTGGGGATATTTTTCTGCGGGAGGAACTGGGCGACTAGTCTGCATAGAGGGTAAGATGACAACAGCCAAATATAGAGAGATTCTTCAAGAAAAGAGTGCTCTGGAACTTTGATTATGGTGACGATTCATCTTACAACAGGACAATGACCTGAAGCACACAGCCAGGAGTGACTTCAGGAGCAGTCTGTGAATGTCCTTGAGTGGCCCAGCCAGAGCCCGGACTTGAATCCACCAAACACCTCTGGAACAACCTAAAAAATGGCTGTCTACCGGCGCTGCTCATCCAACCTGACTGGGCTTGAGAGGATCTGCAAGGAAGAATGGGAGAAAATCCCAAAAAACAGGTGTGCCAAACTTGTAGAGGCATACCCAAGAAGACTTGAGGCTGTGATTGCAGCCAAAGGTGCTTCAACAAAATATTAAGCCATGGTAAACATCACAGCTGTAAGATATTGAAGTTTGCGGATGACACGGCAGTGGTGGGATGCATCAGGAATGATGATGAATCCGCATACAGACAGGAGGTGGAGCATTTGGAGGACTGGTGCAGGAAAAATAATGATTTCCCCCCCCCTGCATGTCGGAGGAGCACCTGTGGAGGTAGTCTCCAGCTTCAAGTACTTGGGTGTACACCTCACCAGGGACCACACTTGGACTATAAATACATTGTCACTTATCAGGAAAGCCCATAAGTGCCTCTATTTCCTCAAGAAGCTGAGGTGAGCTGGACTCAGGAGTACAGTCCTGAACTCTTCCTACAGGTGTGCGGTGTGTGTGGTTCTCTCTTTCTGCATCACAGTATGGCATGCCAATTGCATGGCTGCAGAAAAGAAAGGACTGCACAAGGTAGTGAAGGCAGCTCAGAGAGTGGTGGGGAGTAGCTTACTCACCACCACTGACATTTACACCACCAGATTCAAGAGAAGGGCTTCATGCATTATAACTATAACCCTCCAGCAGACCAAAGGGACATATAACATATAACATGTGCAATACACTCATATGGGCAATGCTCATTATAACACAGTAACTAAGTTACATAGTTACATATTAAGGGGCAGCGTGTGGCTCAGTGAGCTAAGCCTATCTGCCTGTAATCACAAGGTTGCCGGTTTAAACCCAGCCTCAGCATGTCTGCGGGTCCTTGAGCAGGGGGATAGAAGTAATTTGTCAAACTATAGGCCAATCAGTCTAACTTGAATAACTGGTAAAGTTATGGAGGCTATAATCAAAGAGAAAATGGTAGATTACCTGGACTCAAATAACATTTTGAGGGATAGCCAACATGGATTTAGGAGAGGTAGATCCTGTTTAACAAATCTGTTGGAGTTTTTTGAGGACGCTACTCAGGAAGTTGATGATAAGAAGGCCTATGATGTCATCTACTTAGATTTCCAAAAGGCTTTTGATGTTGTCCCCCACAAGAGGCTCTTACTTAAACTCAAAGCGACAGGTATATTAGGAACTGTAGCGACCTGGATTGATAACTGGTTAACAGATAGAAAGCAGCGAGTATTTATAAGAGGCACAATGTCACAGTGGGCCTGCGTTCATAGTGGGGTACCGCAGGGTTCAATTTTAGGACCACTATTTTTCCTAATTTACATAAATGATATAGACACCAATATATACAGTAAACTGGTGAAATTTGCAGATGACACCAAGGTGGGTGGTGTAGCAGATACTGAACTAGCGGCTCAGCAGCTACAGAGGGATCTTGATTTAATTAGTGACTGGGCCGATACCTGGCAGATGAAATTTAACATAGACAAATGTAAGATACTCCATGTAGGGAGCAGAAATATAAAGTACAGGTATTTTATGGGACCTACTGAAATAAAGGTAGCTGATTATGAGAAAGACTGTGTATGTTGATGCTTCCATGTCTAATTCTCGCCAGTGCGGGGAAGCAATAAAAAAGACCAATAGAATGTTGGGGTATATCTCCAGGTGTGTGGAGTTTAAGTCAAGGGAGGTAATGCTAAGAGACCTCACCTAGAATATTGTGTACAGGTTTGGTCACCATATCTTAAAACGGACATTGCGGCCTTAGAAAAGGTGCAGCATAGGGCCACTAGAATGATTCCTGGTCTTAGAGGAATGTCATACGAGGAAAGGTTAGTTGAGCTAAATCTGTTCAGCCTCAAGCAAAGGAGACTGAGGGGGGACATGATCCAGGTCTATAAGATTCTAACAGGTTTGGATGCTGTTCAACCAAATAGTTACTTCAGCATTAGTTCAAATACAAGAAATGGTGGAAACTAGCGGGAGAACATTTCAAACTGGATTTAAGGAAGCACTTCTTTACACAGCGTGTAGTCAGAGTATGGAATAGTCTTCCTGATAACGTAGTGCAAGCTGAATCTTTGGGTTCCTTTAAATCAGAGCTAGATAAGATTTTAACAACTCTGAGCTATTAGTTAAGTTCTCCCCAAGCGAGCTCGATGGGCCAAATGGCCTCCTCTCGTTTATATAGTTCTTATGTTATTATGTAAGGCCCTTAACCCCCAGCTCCCTGGGCGCCCCAACAGGTGGCTGCCCTTCGCAGACAACTTACTCTACAAAGAGCAAGTTGAGGGAGGCGTAAAGACAATTTCCCCACGGGAATTAATAAAGTATCGATGATTAGTAGTGCAACGGATCACTGTTGATCCGTGATCCGAACCGATCCCTCTCCACGGTTCGGCACGCACGTGATTCGAAAAAATCATAGCCAGCGATAGTGGTCCGAGCAGAGGAGCTTGAGAAACCTCCAGCATCACTTAAATCTCACGTGTGGAAGCATTTTGGCTTCCCTGTTAAGTATATTGATGGGAAAAGGGTGGTGGATAAAACCACCACAGTTTGTCAACAGTGTGGCATGAGGAAGCCATATGAGACTGGCAACACGTCGGGCATGGCCGCTCATTTGAAACGACATCACCCTGGTGTGACAGGAGCTAAGACAAAGGCTGCGCAACAACCGCTGATATCCGCGGCATTTAAGCAGCCCTTTGCTGCCCAATCCGACCGGGCTAAAGCTATTACAAAAGCTATTGGGGTGTTTATAGATGTTATAAGCTCACGTCTGCTTTGCTTTCTTTCTTCTTTTTTGATGATGTGGACATAAGCTAGTTTCTATTTCATTCTCCATGTTCAAAGTAAGAAGCAATGATAGGCCTACCTTAAATTGCATTTTAAGTTGTTTTTGATTGTGTCCACATTAAAGGAAATAATGATCATGCCCTATATTGCACCTTAATTTGTTCTTATATAATTGCGTGGAATGAGTCTTGAGTTGAATGTTTTTTAATGGGCAAAAAATACTTAAATACACCACTAATGATTAGTACTTAAATTATTATCACCACCTACCGTAGTGATATTTAACACATGCAAAAAGCCCATATGTGCAATGCTCATTATAACACAGTAACTAAGTTATTACTATTATATAGTAAATTACCTGGATCCGTTTAGGTTGCATCCATGTCTGCTTCTGCACATCGGACACTGTACATACTGCTAATTTATAATCCATACTTTATACTTCTATACCTTTATATTTAATTTTCATCTTTATATTTAAAAGTACTTAATTTCGCTCCACGGCATGTGCGAACATGTGCGGAACGACAATAAAGTTCTTGAATCTTGAATCTACTTATGAAACACTGGATTAACAAGCTTTTGGCAATAACAAAATTTGCACATCTTTCTAAAAAGTTGGTTTTTGCCTTGTCATTATGGGGGACTCTGTGTAGATTTTTGAGGAACAACTATACTCCAATCAAAATAAGTACAGGTACATAAAATGTGGAAAAAGTGAAGGGGTGTAAATACTTTCTGGCAGCACTGTATGCATATGATTACATTATTGGCCACTGCTATCACTGTTTTCCCACTGCATATGTGTATTTTAGTTTGTAATTTTAGCCAACACGAGTTTTTTCAAGAACGCATAAGTCACATTGTTTCAGGACTGACTGTAACTTGTTTTGTGTAAAATGATGCAGGTGTTACTGTATTGGCAGGCTGTATTGGATTTTTATGCAATTCTGGGTAAATTCTTTGATAAGAAAAAAAAGTGAACATGAAACATATTTTGAATACTTTACAGATCATTAAATGAAGAATGCTCATACCTGCATCTGCCCAACAAAGGTGCTTGGACACTGGGTTGAAGGTTAGGGCATTGGGTAATCCAATCCCATCCTGGACCAAAATCCTTCTGTTCTGGCCCTCAACAGTTGACTGCTCGATTTTTGGAGCATCTCTATTCCAGTCTGTCCAAAAGAGGATTCTGCAGAAACACACACAAGCGTAGTTGTAGTTTACATGGAAACCTGCTGGTTACTACTGACAAAGCAGTGATTGTTGGTTATTTTAATATTCACATGGAGAATGACAGTGATCCTTTAGCAACAACGTTTGCTGCTATTCTTGACTCTCTTGGTGTGTGTCAGAATGTAGTTGGGGCTACTCATGCCTGTAACCACACCCTGGATTTGATTATTAGCCATGGTGTCCTGGTGGAGCATGTATGTATTATCCCTCAGAATCCTCTACTTTCAGATCATTACTTGTTAATATTTGAAATACAGTATATCCTCCCTTTGGCCTCAGCTCCAAAGTACAGTATCAGACGTTCCATACCCTCATAATCTACAACGTTTCTTGACCAATTTTAACAGTCCTTCAACCTTAAAGCTGAAGCCTCAAGTGAAAATGAACATGAGCAGGTAATTGTGAACATGGAGAACTTCTTTCGGAGCACTCTAGATCTTATAGCTCCACTTAAGAAGATAAAGCATAGAGATAAGAAATCTGCCCCCTGGTACTATGATCATAAGTGTGAACTTGATGCAAGCTAGAGTGCAAATGGCACTCAATTAAACTCAACTAAAGATTTCAGATCTGCCTGGAAAGAGAGCTTCTCTAAGTACAGACAAGCACTAGCGACTGCTAGATCTGTGTACCTCTCCAGACTAATAGAAGAGAACAAAAACAATCCTAAATTCCTGTTTGAATCTGCGTCCAGGTTAACACAGAATACTTCAATGTTAAACTCACAAGTCCTACAAGCTCTTACAGTGATGACTATTGCATTTTTAATGGTAAAACAACTAGGATTAGACAGACTATCCAGAACTGGTAGCTACATACAGCTACCAGCCTTCTGCTAGTCCTATTTGTACTGATAATGACACCTTTGAATCTTTCTTTCTTGTTAAACAATCAGAACTTTTGAGCATAATTTCCTCCTGCAAACCTTCTTCTTGCCCTGTAGACCCAATTCCTACAAAACTGCTTAAGGAGATTGCACTACTGATTAGCACTGCCCTGTTAAACTTGTTAAACTCGTATCTTAAGCTTGGATATGTTAGAAAACCTTTTAAAATAGCTGTTATTAGATCTGTTCTATATAAATACAATATTATAAGTATAAATACGTATAAGTATAAATACAATCTTGACCCAAGTGATTTGGGAAATGATAGACCAATCTGAAATCTTCCTTTCATTTCACCTATCCTGGAAAAAGTATTTGTTCATCAGCTGTCTTCCTTGCCACAGAAAAATAATGCTAATGGATAATATTGGTATGGTTTAGACCAAACCATAGTACAGAAACATCTTTAATCAAAGTAACAAATTATTTGTTTATGGCTTCTGACTATGACTGTATATCCTTATTGGTGTTACTAGATCTAACTGCAGCATTCCATACTGTGGACCATAATATTCTCTAGGACTGGCTAGAATCTGTGGTTAGCATTTAGGGGATAGCTCTCTCTTGGTTTTGCTGTTATTTAACTGAACGTTAATAGTTTGTCCAAATGAATTTTCCAAGCACACGAAAGTCAAATATGGTGTCCACAGGGATCAGTGCTAGGCCTGCCACAGCTCACTTTATATATGCTACCACTTGGTATCATTATTAGAAATCATGGTGTTGGGTTCCACTGTTATGCTGATCATACACAGTGTGTGTGTGTGTGTGTGAGTGTGTGCGTGTGTGTGCGCTGTCCAAAACAATTATTCTTTTAACGATTAATCTAGCGATTATTTTTTCGTTTATTCGACTAATCTAACAACTAATAAGCAATTATTTTCAAGTTAGCCATTTCATACAATTCACCCTCTCCCACGCACACAAATCTGAAATTCTCATTAACATTTCAATTAATTAAAACATTTCTTAAACATTAGAGCATTATTACAAAAAAGGTGTCATGACTGAAGTATTCAGCCATGTCGCCTCGTGCACGGGGGGGTGGGGCGGGCGGCAAATTTCCTTTTTGCAGGGTGGTGGTAGATGTCTCATTAATATTTATGAGAGAAGTGCTATATGATTGGCCAGTGCATGCCTTACAAAATAGTGCGGCACTGCTGGCACTGGCGATATTAGAGAAAACTATATTGGAATTCAGTCTATAATTGATATAGTTTTAATGGTGCCAGTGTTACGTGTGTGTGTCCAGTCCATCTCTCCATCGGATCCCATTCCATCAAGCTGCTGATTCCGGTTCCGTATTTTCCATCTCTCTACACAAGCCATGCCAAAACTGGATCAATTGGTTATCATCGCCTCGTTCCCGTTTCCCGCCTCTACAGCCCCGGATGATAAAAGACGCCTGCACACCCCATCTCCCAGCTCTTGCTCGTGATTTGTATTTGCTTTGCCTTTTGCTATTGTATTTTTGGATTTACTGTTACGACCCGTTTTGGCTTTCGACTTTCGCGTTTTTGGTTTTCGATTTGGTTTTGGTTGCTCGGCTTGGATTGATTTACCCGTGTTTTGACTATTGCCTGATTATCGACTATTCTTAGGATTTCGGATTGGTTTTGTTTGCTTGTGTTATATATATATATATATAATATTTCTTTTTTTGTATGTGTGTGTGTATGGGGATAAGGGTTGTAGGGAGTGACTGCCATTTGTTTTCTGACGTGTACGGCATTTTTGTCCCTGTTTTGTGATTAGCGAGGGTTAGGATAGCGTTTGTCTTTTGTTTCACTTTTGTTTTTGGTTAGGGAAGTTCGTCGGTACGCGGTTAGTTAATTCACTGGATTTTGTTTATTGTTTTGGCCGGTGTCACTCCTGAAGCTCGCCTTTTCCCCTGAAATACACAGTGTTACCATCATCATCGCCTTGGGTGTTGATTATTCCCTCACCTCCTTCTCCTCTACCTCCCGACTCCCTGTTCCCCGTTTCCCGAACCATATTGCTGTTTACGCCCCGTCCCTAGACCGGGACGTAACACCAGTAGTGAAACAACTAGCCAGCTTATTAGCAGAATAACTTTGTATTATAAATGAAAACCATGCCACAGGTCCAATAAATAAAATATTGTAGCTCTTGAGTGGCAAAGAGATCATCAGGTGGACAGTAAAGTTCAGTTATTAGTAGACTGTTTTATTGCACGATTCTTAAAAGGACAGCGTTAACGTGCTCCCGAAGGAATAAAGTACTTTCCCTTACAATACGTTTAGCTGATCACTTAATGCATTGCAGTTACAAAACATTTTACGTAGTTTTACACAACGCGTCGACACTAAAATTCCACGTCGACGCATTTTTATAATCAACATTGTCGATTACATCGAATTATCATTCCAGCCCTAATATATATATACACAGTGGTACCTCGGAACTCGAACTTAATCCCTTCAGAATTGAATCCTAAAAAGTTCGAGATCTGATCGAATTTTCCCCATAAGGAATAATGGAAAACCAATTAATTGGTTCCCGGCCCCAAAAAATTACACCTTCCATCCATCCATTTTCTCCCGCTTATCCAAGGTCGGGTCGCGGGGGCAGCAGTCTCAGCAGGGAAACCCAGACTTCCCTCTCCCCGGCCATTTCCTCCAGCTCCTCTGGGGGAATCCCGAGGCGTTCCCAGGCCAGCCGAGAGACATAGTCCCTCCAGCGTGTCCTGGGTCTTCCCCGGGGCCTCCTCCCAGTGGGACATGCCCGGAACACCTCACCAGGGAGGCGCCCAGGAGGCATCCTAATCAGATGCCCGAGCCACCTCATCTGACTCCTCTCAATGCGGAGGAGCAGCGGCTCTACTCTGAGTCCCTCCCGAATGACCGAGCTCCTCACCCTATCTCTAAGGGAGAGCCCAGCCACCCTGCGGAGGAAACTCATTTTGGCCGCTTGCACTCGCGATCTCGTTCTTTCGACACCTAAATATGTCTTTTTTAGCATTTAAACACAAAATGATCCAGATAAAACAAGAAGAGCATATACTGTACTAAACACATCTAAGCACATTTATCAAAACAGTAATTTGTAAAGTAAGAAAATAAATGTATCCAAACAAGTAAAAAAAAAAACAATGGGCCTCATTCACCAATATTTTCTTAAGAATTCTCTTAAATTTGTTCCTGCAAAATTTGTTAAGAACAACCTACAGATTCATGATGTGTTCTTACTGTAAGTAGCAGAATTGTTCACACCTTTGTTCTTAAGAATAGTGAATCCCACGTCTTCGTAACTGAAAGCGCGTGATAGTTTGTCCTAATTAGCATAGGGAAACGCCCTGCAATTTCCCATAAAAGGGCATGAGACTGTAGGGCTCTGTGCAAGGAATGGCAAAGAGACGCACAGGTTGTGAGCTGCTTGGCACTAAGAGGAAAAAAAACTTTAGTAATGCTGAAGTAGAAGTATTAATACAGTAAAATCCCAATATAGTGGACTCGCTTATAACGGAATCTCATCTATAACGAACAAGGTCCGCTGGTTCCGGCCGTGCGCCTTTAAGAACATGCAGAAAAAGTATTGGATATAGCGGACTCGCATTTAACGGAACTTCGCTTATAACGGACAAATAATTTAATCCCCAGCGCCACTTTTAGCTGTAGTTTTGTTCGACTATAATGGACATGCAGCTCCGCTGACAAGGCACATGGCGTGTCGGTGATATCCAGCGCAGATATGTAGTCGGGATTATTAATAGTCACGCATCTGCTGAGGTAAAGTTGGATTACTACATGTACAATATAATAATTTATAATAATTTAATGGGGTGTGGCATGAGTAAATGTTGTCCTGTAGTTGTGTTCTGGGCATACAGCAACTCTGCATATAACGGACTTTGGATATAACGGACTGTTTTGCCAGGTCCCTTGAAGTCCGTTATAACTGGATCTTACTGTACAGGAGGTAAATGCAAATAGACACATGTTATTTAGTAGCGTAACCAGTGGATATAAAGCCCCAAAGAAAGCTGATACATGGAAAGATATCACCTTCTCTGTGAACGCTGTGTGCCAAATAAATCTAAATGATCTTCAAACACGTGTTCCCTTCTCAGAGCACGACTGGCAAGCTCTTCAAGGAATAACTGAAATGCCATTTTGATAGCAAGACCAATGCGCAGAAACAGACCTATTTATAATCCGCATGATCGCCGTTACTACCATGAAAATAATTTTACAATTTAAAATTATTTTTTATATTTTACTTTTATAAATTATTCAAATACTTTCACTTTATGAACTGTAGAATGAACAAAACTGCTATAACCGATTATTTTGAACAAACTATCATTACTCAAATGTGCGTACGAATGGTCTTGAGTGTGCGTAGATTCTGTTCTTAGCTAAGAACAAATTCAGATAAGAAAACATTGGTGTATGTCAGAATCTTCATAAAAAAGTGCGTATGTGGGGATTAAGAACAAATTTGTTCGTAAGAATGGTTGGTGAATGAGGCCCAATGTATCCTACCCCGATATTCCGTTCCTTTCATGTGCCATGCCCCCTCGTTAACCCCGTGTGGAATCCCTGTGTGATCAGCTGTTTCTGGTTGTTGTCATTAGTCCTCTGTATTTCGTCCGTGTTTCCCCAGTCCGGTCATTGTATTGTCCGTCTGCGTTTTGCCTGCCTTACCTGTAATTAAACCCCGTATTCCCCGATACCCTGATGTCTGCGCCTTTGTCTCCATTCTGTCCCCACTCGGCATGACAATATTATTATAATTAAATGTATTAATGGTTTATTATTTATATTAAAATAATTAATAAGAAATCTTTATTTTTTAAATGTATTTTATTGTATAATAATATTCACTGTTACTGTCTATCATTGTCTAAATGTAATTTTATTGTCTAAATATATGTATTCAGCTAGTGTAAACATGCACGATGCTATCACAGCGAATGCGAGGCTGAGACTGAAGCTTTACGCTTTGCTTCCGCTGACAAACATGTCACGTGACTCATTTCCCCGCACGTACAAGTTATCTTAGGTCAGCGTTCACGGTTTGACTTATATATATATACGCACACACACACACATACTAGTACAGGCATCGCAGGCAGCAGGGTAGGCAGAATATCTTGATATTTAGAAGACTGTCTACTAGACATCCAGTGTTGGATAGCAAAAAAATCCTTATGAGAAACACAATAAAACAGAACTTGGTGGTCTTCCTACTCAGCTTAACACAATGGTCAGAGATCTTGGTTTCAGAGCATTCTCTTATATTGCTGTGGAACAGTCTTCCAGTGGATGTGTAAGATTCAGGCTCACTCTCAATGTTCAAGTCCAGACTAAAAACACACTTTTTTAGTCTAGTATATTAAAGTGACTCTAGCTCTGGCTCTAGCTAACTGCTCACTCCCAGTTAGAGCTATAGTGTGAGGTGCAGAACTGAGTGGGGATTGGTGTATTTCGCTTTGGATGTCGCTTTGGATGAATTGAACTGTCAGTGCTGTCACTGTAGCTCTATATCCTCTTGTGGAATTGGAATGCTGATGATTCAGGGTCTCCCCATGTCTGCGTTCCCACTTCCCTCTCCCTCCCTCTTATACTGCCATAGCCATATCTGCCGGAGCTTACATATTGCACTCACCTAAATGTTTCTAGTCTCCCCTACTTTGGCTAATGGCACTTTATATTTCCTCTACCCCTTCCGGGGTGTGCTGTCTGGAGATCACAAAATATCAAGATTCTGCCTACCCTGCTGCCTGCAATGTGAACATGGCGTGACAGCCCATCCCATTTTTGCTTACAGTGAAAATTACAGCAGCAAATTCTTAGACCACCTTTTCTGTGGTGCCCTGCTGGAGCTGTTATTTTTTGGCCCCAGGGCCAGTTTTTTTTTTTTTAGGTGGATGTGCGCCAGAGGTTTTTTTCCATTTTTTTCAATTTGTTATAACACATAGTTATACAGTTAATCTAATAAACGGTTTAACTTAAAAAGAATGGCTACCCATTATATGTATTTTTATAAAGGGGCACCTTCTGCATGGAAATTTGAATGGAAATGATTATTTATATGCTTATAATTTATTACAATTATCTACATATTGAAAAAATTCTAGCTCATCCCATACTAGGCATGCATATAATAAATCTATGAATGTTACAGAAGATGAAATCACTACATTTCCTTAAATTTTAGGTGTAAGGTTTAAATTTTTCTGTAGAGAACAATTTAGTAAAACATACCCACTGGTAGAGTCCACAATTATGGCACGTGGGTTGACCAATTCAGTGTCAAACAAGACTCTTCTTCTACTGCCATCCAAATTAGACGTTTCAATCTTGTCTAAACCACTGTCAACCCAAAACATTGTACTCCGGAATGCATCCACAGCCAGACCTTCTGGAATGGTAAGCCCTGCAGAAATTTCATTACTTAATTGCTGTTTTTGTTCATAAAACATTCTTTCCTGTGACAATGAATAATAAATGAATTTCAGTTCTGAATGTGAAAATGGAATTGAATTGAAATTTAATTATTTGAATTCCCTGCGTTCAAAGCCACCTGTATTGACGACAGTCTCAGGTTCTGCCCCAGGCTCTAGACTGGCTCTGTTGATTGTCCGTCCAGCGAGATCTGTCCAATAAATCTTTTTGTCCCTACAGTTGTAATCAATCCCAACCACAATAGAGCCCTACAAGAAGAAACAACACAAGGTAGTACATTGATCAATATGTACACATAAATGCTGTTAACCTGTCATTTACTTTCCAAGCAGTCGTGTATTCAATCCAAAACTTAACGCAATCTTTTCTGATTACTCTGCTGTATTGTATCTAGGCGAAGGTGTACTGAAGATAAAAACAACATATTACGTGAAGTGCCGGCAGGATAGAGGCCTTTCCTGTTTCCATCCTGGTACCATTAAGTGGCAGTGCTCCGATTTGCTGGCCCTGGGCATAAAGCAGACTAGTTGCTGATATAGAGGGTGTCATGTCAGGAGGAGGTACTGGGTACATGGTGGGGGGAGCCTCAGTTGGAATACCTGTACATCACAGCAGATTTACATTTTACATTTATTTGATCCTAGGGGAAATTTCTTTAAGCAGTCAGATGGGACTTGTACCCACAATTCCTGGCTTAACAGACTAATATCTTGTTCATTCGGCCATTGGGGCTACCAACCAATTACTATTCAACAAATGAAGAGGTATGTCTAACTAAAATGTTAAAAGTTAGTACTCACAAGCAGGTCTCACAGCATTGTGCAAGCGTGTCCCAGGCACCTCTCTCCCATCCTTGTCAACACACCAGCAGTAACTACTGTCTCCATAACATTGAACAGGGTTGAACTGACCAGTGCTGTCGCACTGGGGTGTGTAATGGGATGAGGCTGGGTGACCTCTATAGTGCTCCATCAAGCTATCTCTCCAGCGTTCACAAATGCTCCCTGGACGCTGTGTGGGCCACGGTTTCACTGAGACATGGAAACACTTCACTGGCAACTGTACTTCAAATATGAAATATCAATCTCGTATTAGTAAAAAAATCTAACTCTGTGTCTATCCATTCTTTTTCCAAACCAATTATTTTTATAATTTGTGTTTTCATAATTTGTCCCAAAGATACAAAAACCAATCAAAAAACCATTTGTGAAGTGCAGTGCAGTGTTAGTACCATCGCTGCATAGGAAGCTCATGCTATAATTCTATTTTTTTAGATGGTCTTACCTGGTAGATCACAATTGACAGATGGTGTGCCAGGTGGTGTTCGGGTGCCAGGCAGCTCCAGCCCTTTAGCATCCACACACCAGCAGTGCCCTGTTGCACCGTGGCACTGCTGGGCTCTGTACTGGCCTTCCTCATCACACTGGGGGATGAAGGTGCCCAGCGCATGCCGTGTCCATGGCTCTCCTCTCTGCAGGCCCTCTCTGTGCTCCTCACACTGCGTCCTGGGCCTTTCTGCATGCATTGGATATATAAAGAATGTTCAGGTTATTTTTTAACCAACTATTTTGGTGATCTTGACCATTATTATTTTTTACTCATTATTATTTAATAATTGGCCATTTGTGTTCATGTGCCTCAAGACCATTCCCTGACAAAAGAATTTCTTTGTGAATGATAAAATTACCACCACTGTATAGGAAGCCTGATATAAACCGTAAATTACACCTAACATTTCTGAGCTTCAGAAGCCAGTCTGCAGTCAGGAGGTGCTCCATGTAAGCCCTTCCGAAACTGACAAATACGATTTGGTTGTACAATCAGATATAATATATTTGTTAGTTTCAACTTTTAAAATGCAATAAGTTATAATTCATAAAATGCAAACTAATAATGTTTGCCTGTCACACATTAAAGAGCTCTGAGCTAGTACGGCTAACATCTGTAAGGCACAAAAAGAATTATAGTATTTAGGATAACACTGCACAGGGCATAAGTACAAATCATGAACAAATATAGTAACTGCATGAAATTTGTATTTACGTACATGAGAACTGGTGCAACAACGGGAAAATTATAGGCAAACACTGTTCCCCTGATCTCGAGTACATGTCTGTTAGATGCCGGCCTTTTTTTCTACCAAGAGAGCTAACAGTAGTGATCGTCATGGCTGTGTACATTCCACCCGATGCCAATGCAAACAAGGCGCTCTCTCTCCTTCTGAACACCATTATCGAACAGCAGCGGGCCCACCTCGACGGTGTTCACATAATTGCAGGAGACTTCAACAAGGCCAACTTGAAGACTGTACTCCCGAAATTTTATCAACATGTTAAGTGTTCTACTAGAGGGGAGAACACTCTGGACCACATTTACTCCAACATCAAGCATGCGTACAGAGCCATACCCCTCCCCGAACTCAGCCAGTCCGACTACCTTTCTCTCCTGCTCTCCCCAGCCTACACCCCCCTCAGACGCAGGGCCAGGCCCATCACAAAGCCTATTACAACCTGGCCTGAAAATGCACTCTCCGCACTATAGGACTGCTTCGAACAGACAGACTGGGACATATTTGAACATCAAGAGCTGGAAACACTCACAGGAACGGTCCTGGACTACATCAAGTTCTGCATCGGAAATGTGACTGTAGACAAAAACATACGGGTCTTCCCAAACAAAAAACCCTGGATGACCAGCCAGGTCCGTACACTCCTCAGAGCCCGCGACGCTGCTTTCAGGTGAGGTGACAGAGCTCTGTACAGAGCTGCCCTGAAAAGTGGAATTAAAAAAGCCAAGACGGACCATAAGAGGAGCATAGAGTCCCACCTGACAAGCCATAACACACGGGAGGTGTGGCAGGGAATACAAAACATCACAAATTACAGAGGCTGTGATGCAACAACAGGAGATCTGAGTGTGCCGCTAGCAGAGGAGCTAAACTGCTTCTTTGCTCGCTTTGATTCATCAAAACAGCAGCACTCACCTGCTCCAGCACTGCTTCCACCCCCACCGGGTTCCTGCACCACTCCACTCACAGTAAAGGAGCATGATGTCAGAAAGGTGCTCCTGGCAGTGAACCCCAAGAAGGCTGCCGGCCCAGATGGAGTCCCTGGTAGGGTGCTCAGAGCGTGTGCCCACCAGCTCACCCTCATCTTCACCAAAATCTTCAACCTCTCCCTAGCCCAGGCAGCCATTCCTTCCTGCCTAAAATCAGCCACTATCATACCGGTGCCGAAGAAGTCTCCTATCACTAGCCTAAACGACTATCGCCCTGTGGCCCTCACTCCGGTAATTATGAAGTGCTTTGAGAGACTGGTTCTCCAGCACATCAAGGACTATCTCCCCCAAGACTTCGATCCCTACCAGTTCGCATATCGTGCTAACAGATCCACAGAAGATGCTATCGCCGTAGCTCTCCACTCTGCGCTCAGCCATCTGTAGCGGCAGCAGAGCTACGTCCGGATGCCCTTTGTGGATTACAGCTCAGCGTTTAATACAATCATCCCTGACATTCTCATCACCAAACTGGTCACTCTAGGCCTCCCCCATCTCACATGTGTCTGGATAAAGGACTTTCTTACCAACCGACTCCAGACTGTGAGACTCGGCCCCCACCTCTCCTCCATTCGCACACTGAACACCGGATCCCCACAAGGCTGTGTGCTGAGCCCCCTCCTATACAGTCTCTATACCCATGACTGTAGTCCGGCCCAAGTCAAGTTTGCTGACGACACCACAGTGATTGGACTCATCTCAAAGGGAGACGAGGCAGCTTACAGAGAGGAGGTCCTGAAGTTGGCTGCCTGGTGTTCAAAGAACAATCTGGCTCTGAACACCAGGAAAACCAAGGAGATCATAGTCGACTTCAGGAGGCACAGCAACGACTTAGCCCCCCTCTACATCAATGGTGAGTGTGTGGAGAGGGTCCACACCTTCCGGTATCTCGGCATCCTTATCTCCGCTGACATCTCCTAGACCTAGACAGACAACATCACAGCAGTTACCAAGAAGGCTCAGCAGCGGTTACACTTCCTGAGAGTCCTCAGGAAGCACAACCTGGACTCCAACCTGCTACTGACCTTCTACCGCTCGTCCATCAAGAGCCTGCTGACGTACTGTATCACAGTATGGTATCACAGTACTGTATCACAGTATGGTACAGCAGCTGCACCATGGCAGACAGGGAGAGGCTTCAGAGAGTAGTAAAGGCAGCACAGAAGATCATCGGCTGCCCTCTCCCCTCCCTGATGGATATTTACACCTCCCACTGCCTCAGCAGAGCAAAAAGCATCGTCAATGACAGCTCCCACCCTGACAGCTCCCACCCTGGCTCTGATCTCTCAGGGAGGCGCTACAGGTGCATCACAGCTAGGACAAACAGACTCAAGAACAGTTTTTTCCCCAAAAGCCATAACCACCCTAAACGTACACATGCACTGACTGGACAGTAGACTGTGCAATATCCAGTACCTAAATGGTATCGAAAGCTGTGCAATACCGTACACTGTGCAATATGTCCCAACATAATCTTCCACATGATCATTATTACAATGTAGCACACTACATATCACATTGGTATTCATATATCCATCCATTCATCATCCAACCCGCTTATCGTACAGGGTCACGGGGGGTCTGGAGCCTATCCCGGAAGCAACGGGCACGAGGCAGGGAACAACCCTGGATGGGGGGGGCAGCCCATCGCAGGGCACACTCGCATACCATTCACTCACACATGCACACCTACGGGCAATTAGCCTCAGCATGTCTTTGGACTGTGGGGGGAAACTGGAGTTCCCGGAAGAAACCCCATGACGACACGGGGAGAACATGCAAACTCCACACACATGTGACCCAGGCAGAGACTCGAACCCATGTCCCAGAGGTGCGAGACAACAGTGCTAACCATTGCACCACCATGCCGCCCCGTATTCATGTATTTAAAACTCTATTCAGTTATTTATTTCTAATGTATATAGCGCTACAAAGCTTTGCACTATTTGTTTATTGTTTGTTTATTGTGTATTGTTTGTCGTGTGTACATGTTTGCACTGAAGGTGTTGCTCTTAATCTCACTATACATGTATAGTGACAATAAAAGGCATTCATTCATTCAAATACAAGAACCATGATGACTGATTAATGATGAGTGAACTTCGGATCAGTACATAACTAACACAGTTTCTGGTTAAATTAATACATTAAGTAAGAGTGAACTACTACATTATTTGTGTCCCTTAAGTGTTAACATATTTAGTGTATTTGAGTGAGCCTTTTGATTGCAGTGTGTCTGCAGAAAATCACAGTTACCATTGAGAGGAATGCACTGGACACCATTCCCCTGGAATCCGGGCCAGCACTGACACTCAAAGGATCCCTCAGTATTTGAGCAGGAGGCGCAAGAATGGCAGGGGTGGGACTTACATTCATCTATGTCTGGTTCAGGAGGAAAAACAAACTGGTTATCACCTAAATACAGGGGCTAGGTGGCCATTGGGAACACCAGGAGATTTCCCAGTGGGCCGCTGACTTTTCCTGGCCGGTCCAGCTGCTGTGCGCACCCATTAAAATTCTCATAAATAAATGCACAAGCATGTAGTAAAACAATGAAAAGTCGGCCCCTCCCCAAGGCTTTGCGTGCATGTGTTCAATGTGGAAAAAAGCGGGCAGAGCTCTGTCTAAAATAAAGAAATTAAAATGGTACAAAACTGCTTTTTGTGAAGCTAAACTCAAACTGCCTTTTCCAATGGTTGGCAAATTGAAAAGAACCTAGAAATAAGGTGCTGAAAAATGAAGGATAATCCAAAAAAAGTTGCTAGAGAAAATTCCAAAGAAACTGTACAAAACATTCTGCTCTATTTAAAACAGGTAAGAAAAGTTGTAGTCTATTAATTTTAGTATTTTCTCTGCCATTTTCTAAAGCAGAATATATTTCCAGCTGATTTAAGAGTGCTTTTTCTGCCAATCACAGCCTCCCCCCAAGGGGCTGGTCCATATTATGTCACTCTAGGGCTGAAAGACCCATTCTGCCCCTGCCTGAATAGGTATTTTATAGCAATAGTGGTTTCAGTTCCTAAACCTAGAATGTTTGATTAATGTTTAAGTTGGTAATTTATATGTCCTTGGATCTGTATGAAAGTAGAACAATGTGATTAAAATGGGTGGAACTGCAAAAATGAATCATTAAGTAGGCATGATATTCTCCTGAAAAGCAGAGCGACAGCAGGAAGAGTGGGGTCTCCGAACTCCCTCTGCTTCTCAGCTGCATCTCCCACACACATGGCTGAAGACACTGGCCTATTGTTCTGCTGGCTAAAGTGAGAACACTCCCTTCCCCCACTAAGCAATCCTACTTTCTAGCCACTTCTGCCTGTATTGAGCAATGAAAACACTTGCTGGTGACTAACTGTATTCACACAAGACTCGACAGCTCACACACATACTGTAAATATGAACTGTATGAAAATGTCTGTGTGAATGAAAATGTAACACTTCATAATAATGTTTATTTAAACTGCATTTATAAGCCTTTAGTTAAACATTAACCAATCATTTCAACACCTCAATAACACTAAATAGAAGCCTGTAGTTAATGAAGAACAAATCGTTTACATATCTTTAAAAAGACGTTTATAAGCATGTTTAAATAATCATTTGCAGAACCTTAATAAACATTTATAAATGATCATAAAGAAATGATTATTAAATACTATGGGGTAACTTGAAAAGTACAAGGTACCTTGAAACTGCATCATCAGCCAAACAGCTAAGCGAGATGTCACAGGGAGAAGGAATTTGGATTGCGGAAGAGATTTGACATGTGACCATGTAAACAATTTTATATCTCAAAAATTAAAGCAGTACAAATGACAATTTCAATGGCACAAGCCAGCACAAATGCAACACAATGTATTGCGATCTTCTGGTCAAAATTGGACACAAATGGAGGGGGCTAACTTGTGTTACATGACCATGTAAACAGTGGCGGAGCTAGAGGGCTAGTTGGGGTGGCAATTGCCACCCCAGACGAAGTCCTTGCCACCCCTGTTGCCACCCCGCTGAAAACATTACACTGTTTGATTTTTACGAACATTTCTCAAATCTCCCAGCGAACGCACAAGCGTGCAGCGTGCTGTTGCTGCTACACTTTTCATTGGTTAAGCTGACACGCAGGTATTTCGTGCTCCAAACGGCTCCAAAACATTGCGGCAGCACACGCGGGATCGATGTAGAGCGTTTTTGCTGGTATGTACGGCTTTTATTGGTATTAAATTAAACGAAGTACTGTTGTAACGGGAAGTAAGGGAGACATTGCACTGTAGTGCTTAGCATTAATTAGAGCTGGGCGATTTTTAAATTAAAAACTCGATTTACGATTCGAATCGATTTTTTTTTGTCTGTTACGATAGTCGCTGTGTCAGATTACACGATTTTGACTCCTAAAAATTTTGTCACGTCGTGGACAAGAAACATGTCAGACTACACGTTGTTTTCCGACCAGTCATCGCGAGCTGTCTCACACACTCTTTCACTCGCACATACACAAGCTCACTCATATAGCCTACACACACACACTCGCACATACACTCTCATACATACATACTGTTCTATTATTATTCTTGTGGTACATATTTGAATGTGTACAACTGCCTTGTCCTGCCTTGTTTTGACAGGTCCAAGTTTACCTAAGTTTTTGTTTACTACTGGACTTGATTAGTCCAAGGAGCACTTTGAATACTTATTCTATTTTTGCTGTATACTTAATACATATATAATTGTGTACATTTTGGAAAATAAAAACTTTAATTAATCTGTATACATTTTGTGGAAAATAATTTATTTTTAGTGTAACTGAACACTTTGTATATTGACCCCCCAAAATAATACCTTGCCACCCCTTTGCCACCCCTGTTTTAAAAGTCTAGCTCCGCCACTGCATGTAAACAAACATTAATATCTCAGAAACTAAAGCAGCACAAATGACAATTTCAGCAGCACAAACCAGCAGAAATCGCACACAAACAATTGCAATCATTTGGTGAAAACTGGATGCAAATGGGAGGCCAACTTCACGCAGTTGAAATCACCATGTAAACAAACATTTACATTTCAGAAACTATAACAACACAAACAAAAAATTCCAACGGCACAAATTGACACGAACACAGCCCAAACTATTGAGACCAGTTTGGTTAAAATCTAAAACATATGGGGGGGTCAATTTTACGCAGGTAGTAATAACATATGTAATTAATTTTATACATTTGCTAACAAAGGTTTGGTGTATTCGGATGTTATTGTTTATCTTAGAGTGCCACTGCTTTATACCTTTTATGGTATGTGTGATTTTGCTTTTTAATTTGTTTCCTGGAAAAGCTTTTCATTTTGAATATCTAAGACAGATACAGGAAATAAAAGAGCCAAATTTTTATTTGTGTCTGGAGTGTGATTTCCCTGGCCACAGTTACATATGACCCTTGTTAGCAGTTAGCTAGCGGGACTGCAACACAGAGTTGCCAACTCTCACGCATCTGACGTAACACTCGGAATGTTTATACGTTCGATTAGGGGGATGCATAAACGTTTGTAAATGACTTGTATGCATTTTCAGGTAATTTGTATCAGGTAAAGAACATCTATAAATTGTGTGTCAAACATTTACATGTGATGAATTGTTCACACTTTAGATTGGGGGGATGCAGAAAGGTTTGTAAATGGCTTGTATACATTTACAAGCCATTTATATCAGTCAAGGAACATCTACAAATGGTGAGTTTAACATTTACCTGTGACGAATTGTTTACATTTTAGTCCAATGGGCAACACTTAAAGCTTTTATTTATAATGCATTATAAATACCTTCATAATACATTATATTGGTTGGCATACAAATTAATAAAGCATTACAGCACCTTCTATTGACAGGCATAAGACAATATAGTGTTGATTATAATACTTCAAAAGCTCCAATGAAGCTCTCATCTATAATTCACTATAGATACCTTCATAATGCATTATAATGGTCAGTATAAGAATCAAGGATACTTTGAACTGCATTTTGAAGGAAACTATAATGCATTTTAGATGACCTCTTCATAAAGCATTCATAATGCATAGTAAACATGGTGATAATGTGTTATGAATGTGTTCATAGACTCTTATAGACAGGACATTCACAGAAAGCGTTACCCAAATCATTACTACATAATTATAACTAAATAATTACAAATGATTAAGAATTTGTAAAAGATTTTTTCATCATTAACTACAGGCTTAATAATCATTTGGGAATTATTTGTTTATGATCATTTCCCCTATTTATAAAGGTTTATTAAGGTTTTGCAAATGATTAGTTAGCCCTAAACAACATGTTTATAAATGTCTTAGGAATTTGCAAATGTTTTGTTCAACATTAATTACAAGCTTAGTAATCATTTAGTAATGATTTGTTTATAATAATTTGCCCGTTTAATCATTGATAAATGTTTATTAAGGTTTTGTAAATAATAGGTTCTCTTGGTTACAGGCTTATAAATGTTTTGAATAGAATTTGCAAATGATTTGTTCAATATTAACTACACATTTCTAAATGTCTTATTGAGGGTGCTGTAAATGATTAGTAAATGTTTAACTAAAGGCTTGTGTTATAGATGGAAGATGGCGGCACAGGAGGTAGTGCTATCGTTCGGCAACTGGAAGGTTGCAGGTTCGAGCCCTGGTTCCTCCTGACCCCATCAAAGTGTCCTTGAGCAAGACACTGAACCCCAAATTGCTCCCAGTGTGCAGGTTGGCACCTTGCATGGCAGCCTCTGCCACCGGTGTATGAATGTGTGTATGGATGGTGAATGTGAGGCATAAATTGTAAAGCGCTTTGAGTACTCGTAGGAGTAGAAAAAGCGCTATATAAATGCAGTCCATTTACCATTTACTTGAGAGACTCTCTCAGCCCTGCTCTCCAAAACTATGAAAATCATGGATTTGATCAACTGGTCTCTCAACGCAATTGACACCATCTTCTCGAAGAGAAGCACAGGTTCGGGGGAACCTGACTGTCCTTCAGGAACGTACGCAGCTGGCTACATGATGGACGGATGGAAGAAGTAGAGGGTCGTGTGTCTGGCAGCTCTTTCCGTGGAGGACATCAAAGATATCTACCTATTCAGAACCATGATTACAGGTCTTATGCTGATTGGATTAGGCATTGCCCTGGTTTATCGAAAATTGGAGAAAACGGTGACAGCTGCTCAAAGCCCCACTAGGCTGGCCGGGATGATTGACGGAGTTGGCAGAGCTGTTGGCACTCAGACTGTGACTATAGATCACAAATTGGATAACAACACTGTGACTATTGATCACAAATTGGATAACATCACTGTGACTATTGATCGCAGATTGGATAACATCACGGAGAAGCTCACGGCTTTGCAAAGGATTTTGGATGGCAGAGACCAGCGTGGAAATTAGAGGAGCTGCGAAATTACAGCTTCTCACCCAAAAACCCAAACAACCCTATTCTATCTGCTTTTGGCTCCCCCCTAATCAGCACTGGCCTTGGCCAAGGGCGCTGCTGAATTCAACAACTCCCCCAGAAGAACAAGGCAGTGAGACTCTCTTGCATTCCTCTCCCCCAATCCCAAGGACACCAGGATACACACACACATACATACGTACAGATACGCACTCACTGCACCCTCCCCCCAACCCACACCTTCGCCGCTTCATACCCCCAGCGTGAACAGGCGGGTCTGTGATCTGCGCTGGATTTGGCTGCAGGACCGGATGGCTGTTTTTCTATGCTGGACTTTCCCTCCCCTGTTGCAATCACGACTTTTTATGTTGTAAGGTGTAGTGACTATGTGCTTATGTTGCTGAGGTGTTTTTTTTTCTGTTCCTACATTGTACTCCCTACTGGAGTATAGTCTGGGGGCTGTTTTTTTATTCTTGTCTTCTCTCCACATGTAATTCTGTTTTCTGTGTTCTTCCTATATCCCCCATCTTCCTGACCTGTCTACCCCCTATAATGTGATGTTTGTATATGTACGGTCGGGTTGATGGCCAGTTTTTTCGCTGGTACTTGTGACTAGTGACATGGTGTATTGCAATAGCAATAAAGGGTTTTCATCAATCAATCAATCAATCAATCAAACATTGTTATAAAGTGTTACTAAAACGTCTGATAATTTTCCAACGGTAATGGTTTTCTATTAAAATTTTGATAAAAATACAAATTATTTTGCAGCCATACAATGTAAAAAGCAATTATTTCCTTTCTTTTGAGATGGAGACAAACAGAAACAAATGGAGACAGTACATTATAAGAATACAAAGTGACTTTTGAATAAATCACGGTCTAAATCTATTTTAGATTGCAACCTTGTAACTTCTTTGATACAAATGGAATATAACAATATGTTCTGTTTGTTCCGCAAAATGATCCTGACCACACCATTTTTAAAATGTGTCCAGCAAGACCAAATCCACCAAGACCAAATTTCTTGGTAAAAACACCTGCCCATAGGGCTTCATTACAAATCCCAAAAAATCTCTCCATTTGTTGTTCAATTTGCTCCATCTGAAGAACATTTGTGTGCTGTACATCTATAAAACATAGCCTTTGGCAAAGATCATATCCACCAAGGCTGCCTTCTCACCAGTACAATACTGTCCATCTCCTCTGTACCCGGTGCTGCACTGACATTGGAAATGCGTCCCCTCTCCAGGTAGACACTGTGCTTTGGCATCACAGGTGTGCGTTCCAGCATGGCATGGGTTCAGCAAGACAGGCTCAGGGGCTTTTTCTAGGAGGAGACACTTGGTGAAATTAAGTAGAATTTTATCATTCTGATTTGAAACATGTTATGTACATAAACTAGGGTATCAAGAATTTTTTTCAAATGTTTCAATAAGTGCTAAACAAGGTAAGAAAACACAAGTGCACACATGCATGTGAGACTGATCTCAAATAGAAAATCTCACTCTAGCAGACCAAAGTTGGAAACACTGATCAGTGGTGGATTTACATGTTCAGAGGCCTCTAGGCTACAATTTCTGAGGCCCCTCTTCTGCCCCCACTCCCCAAATGCCATCCATCCATTTTTCTGTAACCACTTGTCCAATGCAGGGTCGTGGGTGGGGGCTGGGTCCAGAGCCCATGCCAGAGGTTACGTCCGTAAAGCAGGGAACGATACAACAATTAAGTATAAAATAGTTTCTACCAAGTCAAAAACAATATGACACTGTACCGAATGACAGCAATCACATCAGAGGAACAGCAAACTGGCAACCTTATACTTTCACCTCAATCATATGCAGCATCCACAAAGAGCTCACCGGACCTTATCGAATAAACGCATCTCAATAGAATTTTTAGAATTAGAATTTAGTGATCAGTGTTGACACACCACAGTGCACAACAACAAAATGTGTTGAGAGAGAGGTAAATGGGTCATTCCATGTCAAATCATCACACTTTCGGACCTCATCGTCACGGATTTTAACGAAACTTGGCATGCTGATTTGGTTACAGGAGTAACTCATGAAACTGAAATTGGCCGTGTCTTGGATCAAGATTTAGGTGAACAAATTTTTAACTTTTTTGGGTGGAATATGATTTTGACTGGCTATATTTACCCTAATGTAAGCTGCACAGAAATTATCCTCATATTGTTTTAAAGCTATTGTCCAGCTCTATAGATTGAAGAAATATGCCATCCCCATATGAATAATTACTATGTAGTGACTAATTAAAATATGAAAAATTCATTAACAAAAAACCTACATTTCAAAATTGATCAATTTTGCCAAAGTGAAAAAAAGAGAATGGTACAGTCAGAATAGTTTATTTTCCTCTTTAGATCTGTTTGTTTTCAGGTGTCAGTTTTGATAGTCTCACAGAGCAATTTCTGTAGATGCACTGACCTGACCTTTAAATTGAGACTTTGATGATCTTGTATTGCTGTCTCAGGCACAACTCTTAATGCACGGGTTACCTTCTTTAGATGATATTTAAAAGGGTCACAATATGTTTTTTGAATGAGCCTGAACAACCTCTCTATGAAGACATGGTGAAAATGTGCGCTTCTGCAGCAGAGTTAATGCTTTTGTCTCCTCCAGGTAATTGACAATATCTGCTACTGTTTGATTACACTGGACCGATTTGCACACCTCACTCACTTCTGCTGAATGCAGGGCATTTATTAGCCGAATTTACTAGCCATGTGGGCCGTTTAAATAGTATGGCAAGTGCAGGTGTCTGCAAAGACATTAATGAAGCTTTCATAAAATTTTACTGTAGCATATTTGTAACCTTAATTAATGTTATTACTTACACCTGTGCTTGGTATACTATTTCATGTCAGTTTGGCTGCCAATAAAAAGGCCAATGAGGCTACGTTCACACTGCAGGACAAATGTGGCCCAAATTAGATTTTTTGCTCATATGTGACTCAGATCACATTTTTTCATGACAATGTGAACAGCACAAGTCACATGGAACCCGATTTTTTCAGTTCCGATTTGGGCCACTTCAGTATGTGGTCATAAATCGGATACAGGTCTGATTTTTTGCAATGCGACCTCAGTCTGAACAGCAAAATCGGAATTCATGCGACTTTTATGTCATTCTCGATCAACGTTCGTCACAATTCTGCGCTGGTGGAAGTCACCATATGTCTCAGTCAGACTGCCAAACATGGAGGAGAGCACAGAAGTTGGCCAGTGGAGGGACAATAAGGTGCTGGATTAAATTAAATTTAAGTATCTGGGGAGATAAATCTGTTCAGGCAAAACTGGACGGCTCATATCGAAACCGGGCAGTTTTCGAATCAATAAGGTGACGTCTTTGTTTTTGCGCATGCACATCATTGCTTCTTTGTTGTTTTGTGTGCACGCAGCCAGTTCAGTATAGTGAATCGTTCACATTGAAATCTGATATTGCCCACATTAAAAAGAGTAATTTGAACAGGCAAACAAAAAACCTGATCTGAGCAGGAAATCAGAATTGAGCATTAAGCCCTGCAGTGTGAACGTAGCCTTAGTGATATGAAACCATATGACGCTATAAGATATCTCAGCAATAACTTAAAAACCAAAGACCAAATTTTCTGGAGATGAGCTACAGTGGTACCTCAAAACTTGAACTTAATCCGTTCAGAACTCCAGATCGAATCCTAAAAAGTTCGAGTTCTGATAGAATTTTCCCCATATGAAATAATGGAAAACCAATTAATTGGTTCCTGGCCCCAAAAAATTACACCTAAATATGTTTTTTTTTTTTTGCATTTAAACACAAAATGAACCGGATAAAGAAAGAAGAGCATATACTGTACTAAATACACTCACCTAAAGGATTATTAGGAACATCTGTTCAATTTCTCATTAATGCAATTATCTAATCAACCAATCACATGGCAGTTGCTTCAATGCATTTAGGGGTGTGGTCCTGGTCAAGACAATCTCCTGAACTCCAAACTGAATGTCAGAATGGGAAAGAAAGGTGATTTAAGCAATTTTGAGCGTGGCATGGTTGTTGGTGCCAGACGGGCTGGTCTGAGTATTTCACAATCTGCTCAGTTACTGGGATTTTCACGCCAGGGGCGCCGTAAGGGGGAGGAAAGCTAGGACAATTCCAAGGGCCCCTGAGTGACAGGGGCCCTAAAAAATTAGGAAAATAACTGGATTGGTTTGGACTGGGGGGCCCAATATGATATACTTTCATGGGGCCCAAAATCGCTAGCAACGCCCCTGTTTCACGCACAACCATTTCTAGGGTTTACAAAGAATGGTGTGCAAAGGGAAAAACATCCAGTATGCGTCAGTCCTGTGGGCAAAAATGCCTTGTGGATGCTAGAGGTCAGAGGAGAATGGGCCGACTGATTCAAGCTGATAGAAAAGCAACTTTGACTGAAATAACCACTCGTTACAACCGAGGTATGCAGCAAAGCATTTGTGAAGCCACAACACGCACAACCTTGAGGCGGATGGGCTACAACAGCAGAAGACCCCACCGGGTACCACTCATCTCCACTACAAATAGGAAAAAGAGGTTACAATTTGCACGAGCTCACCAAAATTGGACAGTTGAAGACTGGAAAAATGTTGCCTGGTCTGATGAGTCTCGATTTCTGTTGAGACATTCAAATGTCAGAATTTGGCGTAAACAGAATGAGAACATGGATCCATCATGCCTTGTTACCACTGTGCAGGCTGGTGGTGGTGGTGTAATGGTGTGGGGGATGTTTTCTTGGCGCACTTTAGGCCCCTTAGTGCCAATTGGGCATCGTTTAAATGCCACGGCCAACCTGAGCATTGTATCTGACCATGTCCATCCCTTTATGACCACCATGTACCCATCCTCTGATGGCTACTTCCAGCAGGATAATGCACCATGTCACAAAGCTCGAATCATTTCAAATTGGTTTCTTGAACATGACAATGAGTTCACTGTACTACAATGGCCCCCACAGTCACCAGATCTCAACCCAATAGAGCATCTTTGGGATGTGGTGGAACGGGAGCTTCGTGCCCTGGATGTGCATCCCACAAATCTCCATCAACTGCAAGATGCTATCCTATCAATATGGGCCAACATTTCTAAAGAATGCTTTCAGCACCTTGTTGAATCAATGCCACGTAGAATTAAGGCAGTTCTGAAGGCGAAAGGGGGTCAAACACCGTATTAGTATGGTGTTCCTAATAATCCTTTAGGTGAGTGTACAGCTAAGGACATTTATCAAAACAGTAATTTGTAAAGTAAGAAAATAAATGTATCCAAACAATGTGTAAAGTTAAAAAAAACAATGTGTCCTGCCTCGATCGTCCGCTCCTTCCGTGTGCCACGCCCCCCTCATTGACCCCGTGTGGAATCCCCATGTGATCAGCTGTTTCTGGTTGTTTTTATTAGCTCTCGGTATTTCGTCCGCGTTTCAGTTTGTTTCCCCATTCCGGTCATTGTATTGTCCGTCTGCGTTTTGCCTGCCTTACCTGTAATTAAACCTCGTATTCCCCGATACCCTGACTTCTGCGCCTTTGTCTCCATTCTGTGGAGCCGCTACAGGTGGCTGCCCTTAGCAGACGACTTACTCTACAAAAAAAGAGCAAGTTGAGGGAGGCATAAAGACAATTTCCCCACAGGGATCAATAAAGTATCGATTATTATTATTAAAACAATATGAGGACCATTTCTGTGCAGCTTAAATTAAGGTAAATATAGCCAAAGTCAAAGTCATAGTCCCCCTCCAAAAAAGTTAAAAACTTGTTCGATTAAATCTCCCTCAATATTGATCCAAGACACGCCCAATTTCAGTTTCATGAGTTACTCCTGTGACCAAATCAGCATGCCAAGTTTTGTTAAAATCCGTGATGATGAGTTCCAAAAGTGTAATGATTTGGCATGGAATGACCCAAATTCTAAAAGAATATTAAACAAGATCTTACCATTTGAATGTTTTCCTCTGTACATTTTTGATAAGAACTGACTCCATGTAACAGACTACGCATACACATACCAGAAAATACAGTACAGTATAAAAAGAGCACCAAAAAAGGGACATTTATAATTGGTCTCCCCATTCAGTTTTAACCAATCACCAACTTGCAAACAAATAAACCACCAATAAAGGATCACTAAAAAATAATCAATAAAAAACCAATATTTCCTTAGCTGACCATATCTAGCAAGGCCTCACATATGGAACTTACCAAATTTACTTATATTTCAACATTGTCATGCATGATTATGCATGCTCTTAGATTTAAAAAAAAATGCTATAGTGATAAATGTAAATAGAAGAAATGCACTGTACTCCCCTACGTTACTATGCATGTTTCTCCATGGTTCTCCATATGAAACAAAGCTAGGACATATTAGCGCTATGATCTTTATAGGAGATAAATTGTTTTTTAGTCACCATGCATACAGTCCTCAATGTGTCAGACTCAGTTCATAACATGATGTCTTCTCATCTCTGATATAGAGAGGCAACAAGAAGGCTCTTATTTCACATGAGAAAAACAAAATTCTTCAGTGTTCTCTCTTTCAGCATGTTCATTAAGAGACTATTCCAACAATGAATGTTAGGCTAAAGATCAGGAGAAATTTGGGAAGCAAATAGGCTGGGATAATTCCTCATATTTGGAATCATACAAATACCGGGGTGTCCAGCTATAGACCTTGACTGTTAGAGTTGAATGGGTTTTATAGATAAAAATTAATAACAGAAGTACTACAGGGCCAACCTACCTGTAACTGGTCCAATCTTGCTGGTGATGGCATATCTCATAATGTGTTCCTCTTTAATGTACGTAACAAACACACGTTCCACATTCAGCTGCTGGCTCTTGGGTTTGGTCTGAGGCCCATGCTGGCATTCGCGAAATGTTATGTTCTGATACAGTTGATAGGAGAAGATTTCTGAGCCCATCTCTGCTGACACCACTTTGTACTTATGGACTGAAGAAGATGTTACCACTAGAAACAGATTACGTGGCATTAGTGAAAAATTCAAAATGAACTATAACCACCGCTTTACTATACACCATATAACATACTATAATGTACTAAATTAGGAGAAGATGGTTTCCTAGGAACATAACTGAAGTGTAATGTAGTTCTAAAATATTAGGACTAGATCATACATGAGGGGTAATACTGGTATACTTCCTTGTATGGCTCTATCTCAACTTTGGCACCAGAAACAATGAATGGCATTTTGCCATGAATACGAGTGTCCATTCTGATGTAGTTTTCAGGGCTGAAACCCTGAGCTGTTTGGATAATAGTGAGGCGTTGGTTCCCAGGGTAGAAGATAACCTCTGCATGATAAGTGAATTCTGCACCTGAGAGATGGAGACAAAGGGAAGAAATCAGTTAGAGGCTACTGGTGAGTTTTCCTCCCAGACAGCATTTAAAAAGTCATAAACTAAACCTGTTTTTATATCCTGTCTCAACTTTTTCTTTCCTCCAGTTTATGATGTTGTAATGAAATTCCAATAATTTGTGAAATGCCAGTATAAAAAAGGTACACAATCGTTAAATGAAAAGTAATGCAACTTTAATGCCTTACCAGTGATGCGGAAGCCATTTTTGTGATCTGGAAGCTCCAAGGCAAACAGCCAGCCAAACAGACCCCCCACAGGAGCCAAGGGCATCAGTGCCCAGCCAAGAGGCTCAGGGAGCTGACTTATGGCAGTGTAGGCTCGTCCATCGCTTAACACAACATAGCTATGCAGGTCCACATTATCCATTTCCACTGGGGTGGCCCCCACATAACCAAGCCCACTCACCCTTCCATTCACACGCTGGGGGGCACCTAGGGACCAGGGGAAAGGTAATCTTTAGAAACCTCACTTCATTATTTATGTTTATGCATACTATACAATAGTACTGCCAGTTGGACAATGCAGCACAACTTCATTTCACTGAAAGAACTTTTGTAGCTTGATACTTGCAGTAGAAACATTCATTAGAGTGCTAAGATGTATACTAGTCAAAAACAAATTAACTTCCTGATAGTTACCCATTTTTGGTATAATGACATTTAACCAAATTGCCAAATTACAAGAATCAAGAATAGTTTTCATAACTGGGCTTTGTATTTAATTTTAACTATGTCGAATGTTGATATACAAGTACTTAACTGTACAGAATAAGTATTCAAGAAGAAAAGCCCCCCCATTTTTTGAAAAATGAGGTACAAATTAGGGGTGTAACAATACATCGATTTGTATCGATATATCGATTCAACGGCAAACGATCCGATGCATCGATGTGACCGCATAAATATCGATATATGCGTTTTTATTTTCTGGCCTGTTCCAGTATTGTTTTCATGATCCACTCCGACGTATACATGGTCTACACCTGGGGTGCCCAATACGTCGATCGCGATCTACTGGTCGATCGCAAAGGTAGTGTGGGTAGATTATAGGCTATGCCATAAAAAATAGAGGATGGATGACGCGTTCAACCGCGCCAGCTGCTGCAAGTTACCGAGTCGCCTAGTTAGCCTCCAATTTATTTCTACTAAACTTAAGAAAGGGTATAAAAATGAATGGGGGAGCTGGACCAAGTAAGGAGCCAAAAACCGACCACTTCCATACGGAATGGGAGGAGGACTGTTTTATTTCACCATGTCATATATGAAGTGCATTTGCCTCATCTGTCAGTGTACCATTGGTATTCCGAAGAAGGGAAATGTGGAGCGGCATTTTCGGACTGTTCGTAAAAAACTACGACATTAACTTCCCTCCGAAAAGTGAGCTGAGAAATAGAAAGGTGAAGGAACTTAAAATCCCAGTTCAATTCAAAAATACTTTATTTATCCCAAAGAGAAATTAATAATAATAATAATAATAATAATAATAATAAATAATTTTAAAGAATACTCAATTTTTTTTATACATAAATATATGTTTTACATTTTTATAGTAGGTAGATGTCATGACCTGCTCATCCGATCCTTGTGTGTGCCACGCCCCCTCATTACCTACGCGTACTACCCCGATTGTGATCACCTGTTTCTTGTTATTTCGGCTGGTCTTGTGTATTTAGTCCGTTTTCCCCAGATCCGTCATTGATGTTCATCGCCGTCTGCCCTGTCTTTCCCTAATAAAACCCCATTTCCTGCATCCTCGCCTACCTGCCTCGTCCTTCCCCTCTTCCTGCCTGTTCGCCAACCAGCGATCATAACAGTAGATCATTCTGACTTGGTCATTTATAAGTAGCTCACAAGCTAGCTTCCCTTCAGAGCGTGTGTTTAGTACGTCAGGTGACATAGGACGCTATGCTCAGAGGACACAATCTCCTGAACACGTTGACCATTTAATTTTTCTTTAAAAAAAAAAAAAAACCTCTCAAAGAAGAATACTGACATACTTGTTTCACCGCCGAAGTCAGTCATGTTGATCTTCCTCATTCTACGTATCTGTCCATGCAATGTTTTTTATTTGACTTTATTTAACTTGTTATTGTTGTATCCCAGCATAGGGCGAGCAAGCAGGGAACGAATCAGGGTCAGGCAGACGGAAATACAACAAATGGGGGAGGGGGGGTCTATGGCAAGCACAGCACACAACACAGGGAAAACTTCAATGACAGATCTGGGCGACAAACTCTGACGTGGACTTAAATACACAGGACTAGACGAAACAATAAGAAACAGCTGGGAACAATCGGGATTGCACGCGAAGTTAATGAGGGGTGTAGCACAGGAGAGGGTCATACGAGCAGGTCATGACAGTTATGGACATACTTTTTGTTACACTTTTCTATTTGTCTGGAGAAGACTTGATTCAAAATAAAACTTATTCACCATGTTAATCTACATCCATCCAAAGTTTTTATTTTTACCACTTTATTTTGCTTGATTTATGGGACATACTTGACTACACTAGATTTTGTTTACAGTTCCCAATAAGATATGATAAAATGCTAATTATATTTGGCTTTTTAATTCATTGAAATGTAAAGGATTGTGTGAAATTTCATCATTTCGACTACTATCCCCAGTATCAAACTGAATCGAATCGTATCGTGGTATTTTCTGAGGTATCAAAAAAAATCGAACCGTTGGCTTAAGGAATCGCGAGGAAAGTTGTGATTTACACCCCTAGTACAAATCTGCTTCGCATTCCAAGCTCCAGGACTTCCCCTAAATGTTTTGCCATGTTGAGATCTGGTAATTGGGGGGCAGGAGATTAAGGCTTTTGAGTTACGTGTATTCTCCCCTTATCAGCGTGGTCACACCCACCATACCTGAAAAAGAATTCTAATTCATCAAGCAAGGAAAGGGGGTTACGCAACAAACAAAACGTGGAACATAACCTATTTAATTTACATTGTGAACCTATTTGAAATCCGCAGAATCTCTTTTATTTTGAAAATAAAAGCATTTTACTATACTTATACAGTGGTACCTTCGGTTCTCGAACTCACTAGAACTCGAATTTCTTGAAAGTCGAACAAACCAGTTTGACCTAGAACTCGATCTGAATATCAGAAGTCGAACCGTGAACGCTGACCTAATATAAATTGTACGCGCAAGGAAATGAGTCATACTACAATGCAATTCTTACTTGAATGCCTTCTTCACAGACTGGACGATTAACCAAATAATGCAGCGCAACATTACAGTAACTAACAATAGATAAACCACTAACTTACATGTACTATTACAGCATTTATGTCATTTATTTAAACTTTATTTTACCAGGTAAATTAACTGAAAACCAGTTCTCACTGCTTTACGTGATATTCGGGAGAAATAGCAGATTACGTATCGGAACTGCCAGGGATACAAACGTCATGCGTGTAACTAAACTCTTCAGCCAATAAGGGCAAAGGTGTGTCGTCACGGAGGCGGTTCCAGTTTGTGCAGCCGGGTGTGAGGTCGCAATGCATCTATCTGTAATGCATTGTGTCAGTATCAGAATGCGTTGCTTTAAGCCAGCGCTGAAAGCAAGTCAAACGCACCCAATGACCGAACTGGGGAAACAAACTGAAACGCGGACTTAATACAGAGGAGTCCTCTGTACGGATGAGTGCGTTTGGGTGCCATGTAATAAGCGGGATAATATATAGCGATTATCTCTTACACATTAGCTAGTCTAGTAGCTCATGAGGCATGCATGCTAGCAAAACACAGGTTAACTATATATTTGTCTTTGGCTAATCAGCAGTACATTCGAGCCTTATTCGAGGCACTGGTAGTTTAATCTTTTGTTCATCACCAGCTCCACTCACCTCAGCACAAGCCAAGAAAAACACTGCTGGGAGGGGCTGCTGCTGCCTGCTGGTGTGTGTGTATATGATGTGCGCCGCTGCGCGGGGGTGGGGGGGGGATGTTCGCTTCAGAACTCCTGACCTGATATTTGGGTATACTATTATTCAATAAATATATTTGTTTGACAGGGAAGCTGTGCGCAAACAGGAATATATATTATTTTTCAAAAAAAAAAAAAAAAAAGCCCCCCAGAAAAAAGGGCACTTTCTCTCCAGGAATAAAAAGGGCAGGTGCTCAAGCCCCCTTTGATCTCTATGTGTGCACGTGCCTGCAGAGGACTAATGAAAACTACCAGAAACAGCTGATCACATGGGGATCCCACACGAGGTTAACGAGGGGGCGTGGTCGAAGGAAGGAGCGGACGATCGGGGCAGGACAGGGGTAATGTTGGGATAAGATCTTTATCGCTTTGGAAGCCATTAAGAAAAAAAATGCTCTTCTTGTTTTATCCTGTTCATTTTGTGTTTAAATGTTAAAAAAAAACATATTTAGATGTAATTTTGGGGGGCCGGGAACCAATTAATTGGTTTTCCATTATTTATTATGGGAAAAATTCGATCAGAACTCAAACTTTTCAGGATTCGATCCGGAGTCCGGAACGGATTAAGTTCGAGAACCGAGGTACCACTGTATTTGGTAATTTGCACAAACAAGAGAATCCTTCGACAAAAAACAAAATGTTACAGTGAAATACAAAATAAGTTTAAAATTTGTACAGAGCAATTAACATTACCTTAATTTATTAGGCATATTCAAATTATGTCATTTTTAGGTTTGATTTAATGATCCCTCAACCATTTTCCCCAAGTATCATACTATGTATGTTTATTAATTCAATCATTTTATATTGTCCGTCATTTTACTTAACTACAACAGAAACAAAATCAGCATTTTAGACAATAATTATGATGAGTCTATTGTCAAACTAATATCAAAACTTTGAAAAAATTGGTACGTTACAGTAATGAGTTTGTAAGGATGACCCATTTGGTCTCCTGATAGGCGGAATGTCCTCCTCTCATTTGTAAATTTCTTATGTTTTTATTTAGAATATGGAATAATCTTCCTGTTAGTGTAGTGCAAGCTAAAACCATGGGTTCCTTTAAATCAGAGCTAGATAAGATTTTAACAACTCTGAGCTATTAGTTGAGTTCTCCCCAGATGAGTTTGATGTGCCGAATGGCCTCCTCTCGTTCGTAAATTTCTTATGTGTTTGAGAACAAACCCATATACACTACCTCTGCTTTTTCTCCCTCTTCATTCAGAACAATTCCGTAAACAAGCAAATATGGCTAATCAATAGACATCATGTAAATGGTACTATTATTAGTAGCATGAACTGAACATTTAGAATGCTTAGCTAATAAAATGACAATGCAATCAACTACATAGTCCAAACAAGTTTATGTACAGCAATGTAAGCTGTGATATGTTATTCTAAACTAATTGCTAGTCACTGCAACTAAAAACCCACACAACTACCCCAAAGTGTAGAATGGTTATAAATTTGGCAAGTGTCCTGTACAGATAGCTCTGCTGGGGACCCCTGACCTAGCTAGTGTATGTATGAAGTATACGTATGTGTACAAAAATATGGGACAAATAGCGTCCTGTATTGGTTCACTGACAGATTCACAATCCACCTGGAAACATGTGGTGCATTCAGTAGAGATGGCAATTTCGGCACACAGGATCCGATCCGTTCCGAACACATCCGAAACTTCTGGTTTCGATTAAGAGTTGACGAAATGTTTCGAAACATCAGTCACGTGACCGTCGTGTCATTGTTCACGGCAAGAGAAAAAAACTATTAATAAAAACCCCGGAAGAAATCGGGGCTTGTTGGTTTGAGCGAGTAGTTTGGCGATCATTATTATTTGAAATCAAATTGTATTAGTGAAACAGGTTAGCAGTTAGTGTGATTTACGCATAAATATAGTGAGGGACATATATATAGTTATAGTAGGAGTAATATCAAGGTTTTGCTTAGATTCAGTTAGAAACATAAATCAAAAAGCTAGAGTACGCATAGACAAATAGATTACATATAAATATATTAACATTGCTAACATAGAGAAAGACTGTTGTCTGAAACTACGTTTTTGCACTGTTCTATTCTATACAAATTAATTAAAACTAAACCATTCCTATAACCTGCTCAACATACACAAACCTAGATAGGATGAGTATTCTAACCTCAGTAGCTAATTAATTACTATGCACACTCAATAGTCGGATGGTATGTAAATACAGAAATTATGCTTTGACAATACACAACCATGGGAACAAATAATCTCTATAAATGATATAAAACCCAATTTAGGTTTTGTTTGACTGCAATAGTAAAACTATGGTTACTGCATAAAAACCATAGGAAACCATAGTAAATTTTCTTAGGGGAAAGGGATGTGCAACAATCGCTTTGAGCCCAAAATGCTAAACCACCATGTCATTACAGCTGAAAGGACCTATTATAGGCTATTAGCTATCAACACGATTTTGCACAAATCACGAAATGGTTTGAAGCGCAAAAAAATCTGTGTGCATATCATTGTCTGTGTACTGGACATTACAATTCTGTCATTACAAACGCCCCACCTTACTTCCCTTAAAAGTTATTAAAGCCAGAAAATTGAATATCGAATATGAGGATGAGTTAACCGCGGTGACGTTTCCTACAGGAAACACAAAAGCGAGCCAGTTGGCTGCAATATTTCCCATAAAACGGAGAAAACATCACGTCTCACGTTTACTTCCTCTGTATCATGGGCGTCGCTAGGCCATTTTTAGGGGGGCTTTAGCCCCCCTAACATTTGTACTCAGCCCCCCTAAAAATTCTCCATAAACTTTACACAAATTGGTGATCGGCCACGTCCGCTTTAAATTTCATATGAAAACGGCGGCAGACTTCGGCTCCGCAACGTCTTTCAGCGCGGTCTTCAACTGAAGCATCACAGACTGCGGCATCACAGAGCGAGGATTAAGCCAAGGTGTGTGTTTTTCGATAAATTGTTATATCTGCATCAGTGCAGTCCTTTTTCATAAATACAGTTTACAAAAAATGTCAATTTTCGCTGTGTTACGTCATCACACCAGCTGTTTCATCTAGCCAAAAGGAAGCCCTTAATACTTACCCTACTAACCTATAGTCTACTTTATAAAACAATGATGCTGTTTTAATTGGAAAGCCTACCTGTCTATATAAAACATTACACAGTGCATGGCATTAACTGCCATAGAGTTATGCACATAAATGATTAAAAACAGTGACAGACAGCATTCAATGCACTCGTTTTAACTGCATAGCAGTGTGATTTACAGAGATATAAAGTAGATAAGAGTAGATATAAAGTTTTAAGGGGTTGAATGTAGAACCTATACTGTCTTATTTATGAGGAATCAGGAAGACTCTTGAGTACTGATTCTGAATAAGCCAAATATGTGTCAAACATCTATGGGGGCTGAGCCCCCCTTAAATGAAAATCCTAGAAACGCCCCTGCTCTGTATCGTACCTACCCTTTCCCTGTGATCCTCCGCTTGTAAATTTTTGTCAGTGATTGGTAAAAATGTTTCGCGTGTTGTAAATTTGTTTTCACTTTTGTAAATTGGTTTTGGGACTGGTAAAAGTGCTTTGCATATTGTAAATTTGTTTTTATTTTTGCAATATTGCGATATGCTGATTTGTTTTATGATATGATCATTTGTTTTATGCAATGTTAATTTGACTTGCCCTATATTCAGTCAATCGTTTTTGCCAGCAGGCTGTGCATAGCTAGTGTTTCGAAACATTGTTTGTCTCGAATGTTTCGAAATTGTTTTGATGATTCGAAATTGCCATCTCTAGCATTCAGTGTTGGTCAGTTGAAGTACATTAAAACAAGGACATCACTGTCTGTCCCACTGTCAAAGGAGCGCAAGTACATGTATTGTGGTTTAGGACTGCGAGGACACACTGCTTCCTTTGCACCTAATTTTACTCATTTTAATTGATTTTTTAAAATCAACCATGATATTTAACGTAATTGATTCACCTACTAGGTGTGTTGACAAAGTAGTCACTTGAATCCTGCCTAATGGTAATATACATTGTACATGCGGATATAACATAAACTGGCTGGATAGAGACAGTAATCAGAAATGAAAAACAATTACATCCAAATACACTTTACAGCAAGTGATGAAAACTCCCACAAGATTAACGCAAAAAAGCAGCACACTTATTGATTTAATCTTTACAAACAAACCTGAGCGTGTGACAACAACCTATAACCTCGTGACTGGACTATCTGACCATAATCTGACCTTAATTACCAGAAAACTGACCAAAAAACGATTACAGAAAATCTTTTAGAGATCAGATATAGACTTTCAGCACACTGGGATTAGAAGAAGCGAGAGGAAGAAATTTGACGATGAAATACAGGATATTGTCACGGCCCGCTCCGTACGATCCCGATGTGTGCCACGCCCCTCTCATTACCTCGTGTGCATCCCCGATGGTGATCACCTGTGTCCTGTTATGTCTGGCTAGTCTTTTGTATTTAGTCCGTGTCTCAGTTAATTTCCCCAGATCCGTCATTGTATTGTTTCGATGTTTGTTCCTGTCAGCCTTCCCGCTCATAATAAACTCCGTTTGTCCGTATTTACGGCTCCGATCGCCTGCTTTCCGGCTCGCCTGAGCCCCATCGTGACAGATATAGACTGGGACTGAATTTTACAAGTACTGTACATGACTCAAACATCTGTTGTAACATTCTTACAGATTCTCTTATAAAGATAATTGAAAAATTTACAAAACCAATTAAAAATAACCATAAAAAGTCCTCACTGCCATGGATCAATAGTGATGAAAGAGAGAGATTTGGCATTTAAAAAATCTGAGTACAAAGTTAAACAGACATTCTCATTTTAAAGGCCTCAGAAATAAAGTGGTCAGTTCATTAAGAAAAGCAAAAGCAACCTACTTTACTGAACTGATTGCCCAATCAGGAGGCAGCAGCTCATCTCTTTGGTTACACTTCAATAAACTTATGAAAAAAGACTCAAGCCAGAATAAAGCACTGACTCAATTGATTATTAATGGACACATTACATCTGACAAAGGCAAATGCTTTCAATGACTACTTTATTAAATCAGTAGAGGAGTTGGCAACTAATTTCAAACCGACAGACCTAGCAGAGATCCCATTTACAGAGACAGCTGATCTTTTTACTCTTAAGATTGACGCATGTAAAACCCAACACATAATTAACCGACTAAAAAATTAAAAAGCTAAAGACATATTTGGAATGGATACAGAACTTATAAAGAAACAAACTGCTCTAGCAAACCCAATAACCCATCTAATAAACTTATCATTTGCAAAAGGGGAATTTCCTGACAACCTCAAAAAAGGACTAATTACTCCAATCCTGAAATCTGGCGACTCTGACCGACTTAGTAACTACAGACCAATCACTATTTTACCGGCCATATCCAAAGTTATTGAAAAATCAGTAGCGGAGCAGCTATTTAGCTTCCAAGATAAAAATCAGCTCCTTTGTCCAGAATAGTTTGGGTTTCGCTCAGGATATTCAACAGAACTGGCTACTGCCTACCTCACCGAAAATATTAAAAGATCTTTAGATGATGGTAATGTAGTTGGAGCAGTTTTTTTAGATCTGAAAAAAGCCTTTGACACAGTGAATCGTGAGATGCTCTTACAAACACTCAAATTAAATTTCTCTCAGACAGCTATTAACTGGATCAGGTCATATCTAAAACGCAGAGAACAGTGCTTCAAAGTTAATGGAACTAATTCAAGCTTTCAAAACTGCACAATGGGAGTTCCACAAGGTTCCATCTTAGGACCATTGCTGTTTTGTTTATACATTAATGACTTACCCAACAGTTGTAAAGGTGTTCAGTGCCAAATGTATCCAGATGATGCCGTCATTTATGTTACTGCAAAGACTCACCAACAGGCTGCAGAGTTACTGAACACAGATGGTGGGAGTGTCTTGGTGGTTTAAGAAATTTTTTTTTGAAAACCACAGCAAAACTGTATCCATGTGTTTTACAATCAGATGTAAAATCTGTAATAATTTCACTGTTATCATTGACCACAGAGAAATTGAAAAAGTGAATGAGTTCAAATACACTCACCTAAAGGATTATTAGGAAAACCATACTAATACGGTGTTTGACCCCCTTTCGCCTTCAGAACTGCCTTAATTCTACGTGGCATTGATTCAACAAGGTGCTGAAAGCATTCTTTAAAAATGTTGGCCCATATTGATAGGATAGCATCTTGCAGTTGATGGAGATTTGTGGGATGCACATCCAGGGCACGAAGCTCCCGTTCCACCACATCCCAAAGATGCCCTATTAGGTTGAGATTTGGTGACTGTGGGGGCCATTTTAGTACAGTGAACTCATTGTCATGTTCAAGAAACCAATTTGAAATGATTCGAGCTTTGTGACATGGTGCATTGTCCTGCTGGAAGTAGCCATCAGAGGATGGGTACATGGTGGTCATAAAGGGATGGACATGGTCAGAAACAATGCTCAGGTAGGCCGTGGCATTTAAACAATGCCCAATTGGCACTAAGGGGCCTAAAGTGTGCCAAGAAAACATCCCCCACACCATTACACCACCACCAGCAGCCTGCACAGTGGTAACAAGGCATGATGGATCCATGTTCTCATTCTGTTTACGCCAAATTCTGACTCTACCATTTGAATGTCTCAACAGAAATCGAGACTCATCAGACCAGGCAACATTTTTCCAGTCTTCAACTGTCCAATTTTGGTGAGCTCGTGCAAATTGTAGCCTCTTTTTCCTATTTGTAGTGGAGATGAGTGGTACCCGGTGGGGTCTTCTGCTGTTGTAGCCCATCCGCCTCAAGGTTGTGCGTGTTGTGGCTTCACAAATGCTTTGCTGCATACCTCGGTTGTAACGAGTGGTAACGAGTGCCACGCTCAAAATTGCTTAAATCACCTTTCTTTCCCATTCTGACATTCAGTTTGGAGTTCAGGAGATTGTCTTGACCAGGACCACACCCCTAAATGCATTGAAGGAACAGCCATGTGATTGGTTGATTAGATAATTGCATTAATGAGAAATTGAACAGGTGTTCCTAATAATCCTTTAGGTGAGTGTATATGGGTGTTGTTTTGGATTCTCATCTTAAATTTGAGTCTCACATCAGGAAAGTGAACCATTAAGACCAACCTCAACTGCTTCCGTCTGATAAGACCATATTCATCTGTAAAGGCTGCCCAGTTGTATCTGCATATTGTGTAATTGTTTGGAGCCAAGCAACTCAATTTACTTTAAAACCTGTGATGTGTCTGTACAAACAAGCCCTAAACGTATTGGACCAAAAACAGATGAAGTGGCACCACTGTAAAATACAAGAGAAGTACAATCTCCTAAGTTTCGACAATTTTATAAACTTTTATAAAACTGACATTTAAATGCCTCAATGGCCTTGTCCCAGAGTTGGTGAGCAGAATGATCATAAAAGCCAGCAGCACAGGAGCCCCAACAAGAGGAGCAGCTAATGGAGACTGTAAACCAGCAAAATAAAAAACATCATTTGGTCAATCCTCGTTCTCATTTAGAGGACCTCAGATTTGGAATAATTTACCATCAGCAATAAAACTGTTAACAAATGTTAGGGCCTTTAACTCCCAGGTGAAAAAATGGCTGAAACAAAAATAAATCTGTGTACACTGATGTATTCTATTAGCTATATTAATTAATTTACATTAATTTCTTGAGTGTGTGTGTGTGCGCGTGTGTGAATCGATAATTGCTGTTACTGTCCATTTCAAAAAGTCCAACCAAGGACTGGGTTTGCAAATTAGCCTCTGGCTAGAAAACCTCTGTACCAAACAACGGTTGCATTTTATATGTAACATTGTCTTTTGTGCTGTCCTTGTTCAATAAATCCAATAAATAAAAATATACAGGGGTTAGACAATTAAACTGAAACCCCTGGTCAATAATGTTTGAGGTTTCATGCCTATATGCATGGCCTGATGGCCGATTTTCACTGATTGCTAATTTAATCTTCACACTCTGCTTGTCCTCAAGGCATGTGCAGAGTAAAAGCACAGCTGTACATAAATATTGCAGTCCACACAATATAAAATAAGGACATATCAGAGTTTGTCTCTACCATACCAAAAGAGGACAAATTGTTGGTGCACATTTCACTGGTGCATCTGTGCAAGTCTTCGTGATGTGTGGAGAACCACATTATCCAGTGTAATGTCAGCATACCACCACGAAGGACAGACCACATCCAACAAGACTAACGGTGAAGCTGTCTAAAAGCGGTCTAAATCTCTGGGTACTAGACTGGATTGTATCCAGAAAACATAAAACCACAGCCGCCCAACTCACTGCAGAATTAAATGCACACCCCAACTCTCCTGTTTCCACTAAAACTGTTTGCTGATACCTCCACAGTGTCAATATTCATAGTCAGGCTGCTATAGCCAAACCTTTGCGCATTTGTGCCAATGCCAAATGTCAGTTTCATTTGTGCCAGCAGCACAAATCTTGGGCTGTGAACAATATGAAACATGTATTTGTCCACCTTCACTGTCTTTCCCACATCTGGCAGATCTGCCTCTGAGCGCCATTCATCCTCTGGAACTGATCCAGAATGTAGCTGCTTAACTCATTATCAACCTTCCCAAGTTCTCCCACAGCACACAATTGCTATGCTCCCTCCACTGGCCTCCTGCAACTGTCTGCATCAGATTCAAAACACTGTTGCTCACCTACAAAGCCAAAAATGGTCTAGCACCTTCCTACCTAAAATACCTTATCACACCTGGCACTGCACCATGCTCTCTCTGATCCTTCAGCACCACTCAACTGGTCCCACCATCTCTCAAGGCGCAAGGAACACATGCATCTATGCTCTTCTCTGTTTTGGCAACTATATGGTGGAATAAACTTCCCCTATATATCCAAACAGCTTAGCTATTGGGTGCCTTTAAACAATGACTAAAGACCTACCTCTCCTGGAGCCGACACCTTATCGTGGTGGAGGGGTTTGTGTGTTCCAATGATCCTAGGAGCGAAGTTGTCCAGGGCTTTATGCCCCTGGTAGGGTCACCCAAGGCAAACAGGTCCTGGGTGAGGAACCAGATGAAGTGCGGCTCACAAGACCCAGGCCTGGGGGTGGGGCTCGATGGCGAGCGCCTGGTGGCCAGGCCTGCACCCATGGGGCCTGGTCGGGCACAGCCCGAACAAGGCACGTGGGTCCCCCCTCCAATGGGCTCACCACCTGTAGGAGGGGCCATAGGGGTCGGGTGCAGTGCGAGTTGGACAGTGGCCGAAGGCGGGGACCTTAGCGATCCGATCCTCGGCTGCAGAAGCTAGCTCTAGGGACATGGAATGTCACCTCTCTGGTGGGGAAGGAGCCTGAGCTGGTGCGCGAGGCAGTGAAGTTCCAACTAGATGTAGTCGGGCTCACCTCGACGCATGGCCTGGGCTCTGGAACCAGTCTCCTCGAAGGGGGTTGAACCCTCTTCCACTGTGGAGTTGCTCAAGAGGAGAGGCGCCGAGCTGGGGTGGTCATACTTATTGCCCCCTGGCTGGGCACCTGTACATTGGGGTTTACCGCGGTGGACGAGAAGGTAGCCTCCCTTCGCCTTCGGGTGGGGGGACGGTTCCTGATTGTTGTTTACGCTTATGCGCCAAACGGAAGTTCAGAATACCCACCCTTTTTGGAGTCCTTGGAAGGGGTGTTGGAGAGCGCTCCTCCCGGGGACTCTCTTGTTCTGCTGGGGGACTTCAATGCTCAGGTGGGCAATGAGACTGAGACCTGGAGGGGCATGATTGGGAGGAACGGCCCCCCCCATTCGGAACCCGAGTGGTGTTTTGTTATTGGATTTCTGTGCTCGTCACGGATTGTCCATAATGAACACCATGTTCAAGCATAAGGGTGTCCATATGTGCACTTGGCACCAGGACACCCTAGGCCGCAGTTCGATGATCGACTTTGTGGTTGTGTCATCGGACTTGCGGCCGCATGTATTGGACACTCGGGTAAGGAGAGGGGCAGAGCTGTCAACCGATCACCACCTGATGGTGGGTTGGCTCCGCTGGTGGGGGAGGAAGCCGGTCAGACCTGGTAGACCCAAGCGTATAGTGCGGGTCTGCTGGGAAAGTCTGGCGGAATCCCCTGTTAGGGGGAGTTTCAACTCCTACCTCCGGCAGAACTTTGCCCATGTCCCGGGGGAGGCGGGGGACATTGAGTCCGAATGGGCCATGTTCCGCGCCTCCATTGTTGAGGCGGCTGACCGGAGCTGTGGCCGTAAGGTGGTCGGTGCTTGTCGCAGCGGCAATCCCCGAACCCGCTGGTGGACACCGGCGGTGAGGGATGCCGTCAAGCTGAAGGAGTCCTATTGGGCCTTTTTAGCCTGTGGGACTCCGGAAGCAGCTGATGAGTACCGGCGGGCCAAGCGGAACGCGGCTTCGGCGGTCGCAGAGGCAAAAACTCAGGTATGGGAGGAGTTTGGCGAGACCATGGAGAACGACTTCCGGACAGCTTCGAGGAGATTCTGGTCCGCCATCCGGCGTCTCAGGGCGAGAAAGCGGTGCAGCATCAACACTGTTTATGGTGGGGATGGTGCGCTGCTGACCTCAGCTCGGGACGTTGTGGATCGGTGGAAGGAATACTTCGAAGACCTCCTCAATCCCACTGACACGCCTTCCAATGAGGAAGCAGAGTCTGGGGACTTGGGGGTGGACTCGCCTATCTCTGGGGCAGAGGTCGCTGAGGTGGTTAAAAAGCTCCTCAGTGGCCGGGCCCCGGGGGTGGATGAGATCCACCCAGAGTTCCTCAAGGCTCTGGATGTTGCGGGGCTGTCTTAGTTGACACGCATCTGCGGCATCGCGTGGACATCGGGGGCGGTGCCTCTGGATTGGCAGACCGGGGTGGTGGTCCCCCTCTTCAAGAAGGGGGACCGGAGGGTGTGTTCCAACTATAGGGGGATCACACTCCTCAGCCTCCCTGGTAAGGTCTATTCGGGGGTGCTGGAGAGGAGGGTCCGTTGGATAGTCAAACCTCGGATTCAGGAGGAGTAGTGTGGTTTTCGCCCTGGCCGTGGAACAGTGAACCAGCTCTATACTCTCGGCAGGGTCCTGGAGGGTGCGTGGGAGTTTGCCCAACCAGTCTACATGTGCTTTGTGGACTTGGAGAAGGCATTCGACCGCGTCCCTCGGGGAGTCCTGTGGGGAGTGCTCCGGGAGTATGGGGTGCCGGGCTACCTTATAAGGGCTGTTCGGTCCCTGTACAACCAGTGTCAGAGCTTGGTCCGCATTGCCAGCAGTAAGTCGGACTCGTTCCCGGTGAGGGTTGGACTCCGCCAGGGCTGCCCTTTATCACCGATTCTGTTCATAACTTTTATGGACAGAATTTCTAGGCACAGCCAGGGCGTTGAGGGTGTCCGGTTTGGTGACCTCAGGATTAGGTCTCTGCTTTTTGCAGATGATGTGGTACTGTGGTAGTGTGAAGCGGCTGGAATGAAAATCAGCACCTCCAAATCCGAGACCATGGTCCTTAGCCGGAAAAGGGTGGAGTGCTCTCTCCGGGTCAGGGAGGAGGTCCTTCCCCAAGTAGAGGAGTTTAAGTATCTTGGGGTCTTGTTCACGAGTGAGGGAAGGATAGAACGGGAGATTGACAGGCGGATCGGGTGAGTAGGTTTAACGAATCTACTTCAGTTCTTTGAGGAAGCTACAAAATTGATCACAAAAAGGCCTACGATGTGATCTACTTAGATTTCCAGAAGGCCTTTGATGTTGTCCCCCACAAATCGCTCTTGGTAAAGCTCAAAGCTGCAGGGATTTTAGGAACTGTGGCAGCTTGGATCGAAAACTGGTTAACTGACAGGAAGCAGCGAGTAGTAATTAGAGGCACAATGTCAAAGTGGGCCTGCGTTCATAGTGGGGTACCGCAGGGTTCAATTTTAGGACCACTATTGTTCCTAATTTACATTAATGATATTGACAGCAATACATACAGTAAACTGGTTAAATTTGCAGACGACACCAAGGTGGGTGGTGCAGCACATACTAATCTAGCAGCAGAGAGGCTACAATGGGATCTGGATTTAATTAGCGACTGGGCTGATACTTGGCAGATGAAATTTAACACAGATAAATGTAAGGTAATCCATGCAGGGAGCAGAAATATAAAGTACAGATATTTTATGGGTTTCACTGAAATAAAGGTAGCTGATTATGAGAAAGATCTCGGTGTGTATGTTGATGCTTCCATGTCCCACTCTCGCCAGTGTGGGGAAGCAATAAAAAAGGCCAATAGAATGTTGGGTTATATCTGTAGGCGTGTGGAGTTTAAGTCAAGGGAGGTGATGTTACACTTATATAATTCCTTGGTAAGACCCCACCTAGAATATTGTGTGCAGGTTTGGTCACCATACCTTAAGAAGGACATTGCTGCCTTAGAAAAGGTGTAACGGAGGGCTACGATTCCTGGTCTTAGAGGAATGTCTTATGAGGAGAGGTTAGCTGAGCTGAATCTGTTTAGCCTTGAGCAAAGGAGACTAAGGGGGGACATGATCCAGGTCTATAAGATTCTAACAGTTCTGGATGCTGTTCAGCCAAATGGCTATTTCAACATTAGTTTAAATACTAGAATTTGTGGCCATAAGTGGAAATTAGCGGGAGAACATTTTAAAACAAATTTGAGGAAGCACTTCTTTACACAGCATGTAGTTAGAGTATGGAATAGTCTTCCTGCTAGTGTAGCAGAAGCTAAAACCTTGGGTTCCTTTAAATCAGAGCTAGATAAGATTTTAACAACTCTGAGCTATTAGTTAAGTTCTCCCCAAACGAGCTTGATGGGCTGAATGGCCTCCACTCATTTGTAAATTTATGTTCTTGTGTTCTTATGTACTCTTATTTTAAAAAAAAAACTGTATTACTTGCAAACAGAGTTTTCAGATGGATGTTATTCTTAACTCGGGTTCTATGAAACTAGTATCAGAATGTATTCACTGATGGAGACTTCAAAGCACTTATTTAAGTTGCTCTGGCTAAGGGCATCTGCCAACTTGCCAAGTGCCATAAATGTAAATGAAAATCTGAGAGAGTTACGGTTTGGAGAAGCCCCAAAGAGGCTTACCATCCGGAGTGTTGTGTCCCCAGAGTGCAAAACGGGGCTGGATCAGTGATGGTGTGGACTGCAATATCATAGCATTTCTTAGGCCCATTACTTGTTCTAGATGGGCACATCCCTGTCAAGGACCACTGAACCATTCAGGAGGACTATGTTCACCCCGTGTTTCAAACAATTCACCCTGAATGTGGTGCTGTGTATAAGAATGATAATGCACCAATACACATAGCAAGACAGAATGGTTTGATGAACATGAAAGTGAAGTTGAACATCTTCCATGGCCTGCGCAGTCACCAGATCTGAATATTACTGAGCCACTTTGGGGTGTTTTGGAGGAGCAAATCAGGAAACGTTTTCCTCCACCAGCATCACGCAGTGACCTGGACACTGTTCTGCAAGAGGAATGGCTCTAAATCCCTCTGTGCAGGACATGTATCTGTCATTCCCAAAATTAATTGATGCTGTATTGGCCGCAGAAGATGGCCCTACACCATACTAATAAATTATTGTAGTCTAAAACCAAATGTTTCCGTTTCATTGTCCAACTGCTTGTATTTATATATGCTATTATATAATTCTTATATAATTATATGAATTACTCATAGGTGTTTTTGATTGTAACATTTGCATCTAAATGTATGATACATGTTAGAAAGTTTTGTTTCATGCTGTGCTTTCTGCAAACCACAATATTGCATTTGACTGTATAGAGGTACATGACTTAATACAGCCCTCCGGAGCACGTAGTGAAAAATGCACTTAAGTGTACTTAAACAGTGGCAGAATGCGTATATGGGTCATTACATGCAACTTGCCCATATTTTGGTGTGTCTCTGCCCAAAGTACATATCTAGCCTAAGCACACTTAATCCCCAGACTTAAGTCGATGGACGAATGTGCTTTAATGAAAAAACCATGCAACTACTTAGTGAGACTGATCCTGTTCACAAGGACAAGCCTTTAATCCTCTCATTCTTCGCTTTGCTGTCACTAAATGCTGTTGCTTCACTTTTGGTGTAATTTGTCTCAGAATTTGAACATGTCCAGATCTTCAACCTTACAATATGCCTGTAAAGGTTGCAAAAGATTTGTCCAACATTTTTTGAGTTTTCCCGCTAACAAGATCAACTGTCTGAAACTATCCATAAAATATTTTTAAAGTTACTGTGTTCACAAGACAAAGTGTCTTCAACAGCTGCCATTTCCTCCTTTTGCTGCCATACAGCACTGTTGCTTCATTTTGTGGGGCAATTTGTCTGAAAATGAAACCAATTGTACATCTTCATCCATATAATATTTTTGTGAAGCGGTAATATGATCCAGCAAATACTCTTTGGCTGATTACATTCACAAGGCCAAATGTCATTTGCTTTCACCCTTCTATTTGCTACCACTAAGCAGCATCATTTCAGTTTTGGAGAGATCTGTCTCAAAATTTAATACCGTTTCAGTTTATCACCCATACAATGCCTATGTGAAGTTTGAAAAAGATCCAGGTTATTGTCTTAACAAGCAACATGTCTGGAGCTCCCAAAACATTTGTACAGCATGGGGAATACAATTACAGGTCACCACATTTTGGGTTAAAGGCATCCTTCATCTTCAGCCAAACATAAACCTGTCTGGATTTAAGAAAAAGGGTTAAAGATGAGTTATCAGACAACATAATTTGTTGGAAATGTTTAAGGATGCTTAAGACAAAAGCTGAAAACAAAATGCTGATGTTAGCAATGTGAGAAGAATAAGGTAAAGGGAGTGTGGCTATCTTACAATTAATGCAAAATGAGACAGGTTCCACAAATACAACACATGCAGGTCCAAACTCCACCTGCTTACCCCTTGATAAAAGGTTTTCTTACACTCAGAAATTGCCCTTAAGAATATAGGACTAGAATCATAATCTGGAACTCACCCTCTAACAGACATTGCCATCCATTGCCATAGAAGCCAGGGTGACAATGACAACAGGAACCGGAGGAGTAATCAGCACAGTAGCCATTTGGGGAACAGGCCTGCTGAAACTGGGCACACATCTTCATGTCGTCAGAATTATGCTGTAATACTGCAAAAGACAGAAGGATTAATGGCAATACAGGAAATTTAAAACTGATCTTTTTTCCTGTTGTGACATGATAGGAGGAAAGGTAAATGCCTGACCATTTTTTAATATTTGTTATATACCTCCATGTATGGAATGCCCTAGCTGGGATGGGAGTCTATCACAGGGCACACAGAGAAACAAAAACACATGCCATGGGCAATCCAAAGATACGGATCTAACCTATTAGATATGTTTGGGCTGTGGTATTTCACAAATCTGTCAAAAATCATTTCACAAATCAGTCAGATCAATCACCATGACAAAACAGATGATTGCCCACTACTTGCAATACCTCTTGGCTACCTTCCACCACCTGACCACTAGTTGTTCACACCACAAAACAAATGAGGAAATGAGCAATACCATGTGAAGCTGTTACATCATTCTCTACCTAAAACTCATTTTCTTGTTTCTGATAAACAGGAAGCAGTCAAAAACATCTCTGTATTCACTACAAAGCTCACTTTAGTTACCAGGCCAAGCACAAGAACATGAAAAAAATGGAAGTTCTGATTTAAGTTATCAGTATTGGGTTCATCCATCCATCCATCCATCCATCACCATCCATCCATTTACTTCCGCTTATCCGAGGTCGGGTCGCGGGGGCAGCAGTCTCAGCAGGGAAACCCAGACTTCCCTCTCCCCGGCCACTTCCTCAAGCTCCTCTGGGGGAATCCTGAGGCGTTCCCAGGCCAGTCGAGAGACATAGTCCCTCCAGCGTGTCCTGGGTCTTCCCCAGGGCCTCCTCCCAGTGGGACATGCCCGGGAAGACCTCACCAGGGAGGCGTCCAGGGGGCATCCTAAGCAGATGCCTGAGCCACCTCATCTGGCTCCTCTCAATGCGGAGGAGCAGCGGCTCTACTCTGAGTCCCTCCCGAATGACCGAGCTCCTCACCCTCTCTCTAAGGGAGAGCCCAGCCACCCTGCGGAGAAAACTCATTTCGGCCACTTGTACTCACGATCTCATTCTTTCGGTCACTACCCACAACTCGTGACCATAGGTGAGGGTAGGAACGTAGGTCTATCAGTAAATCGAGAGCTTTGCCTTTTGGCTCAGCTCCTTCTTCACCACGACAGACCGATGCAGCGCCCACATCACTGCTGACGCCACACCGATCCGCCTGTCAATCTCCCGTTCTATCCCTCCCTCACTCGTGAACAAGACCCCAAGATACTTAAACTCCTCCACTTGGGGAAGGACCTCCTCCCTGACCCGGAGAGAGCACTCCACCCTTTTCCAGCTAAGGACCATGGTCTCGGATTTGGAGGTGCTGATTTTCATTCCAGCCGCTTCACACTCCACACCGTCCAACTCTCACCGGGAATGAGTCCGACTTACTGCCGGCAATGCAGACCAAGCTCTGACACCGGTTGTACAGTGACCGAACATCCCTTATAAGGCAGTCCGGCACCCCATACTCCCGGAGCACTCCCCACAGGACTCCCAGAGGGACGCGGTCGAATGCCTTTTCCAAGTCCACAAAGCACATGTAGACTGGTTGGGCAAACTCCCATGCACCCTCCAGGACCCTGCCTAAAGTATAGAGCTGGTCCACTGTTCCACGGCCAGAGCGAAAACCACACTGCTCCTCCTGAATCCGAGGTTCAACTATCCGAAGGACCCTCCTCTCCAGCACCCCCGAATAGACCTTACCAGGGAGTCTGAGGAGTGTGATCCCCCTATAGTTGGAACACACCCTCCGGTCCCCCTTCTTGAAGAGGGGGACCACCACCCCGGTCTGCCAATCCAGAGGCACCGCCCCCGATGTCCACGCGATGCCGCAGATGCGTGTCAACCAAGACAGCCCTGCAACATCCAGAGCCTTGAGGAACTCCGGGCGGATGTCATCCACCCCCGGGGCCCGGCCACTGAGGAGCTTTTTAACCACCTCAGCGACCTCTGCCCCAGAGATAGGTGAGTCCACCCCCAAGTCCCCAGACTCTGCTTCCTCATTGGAAGGCGTGTCGGTGGGATTGAGGAGGTCTTCGAAGTACTCCTTCCACCGACCCACAACATCCCGAGTTGAGGTCAGCAGTGCACCATCCCCACCATAAACAGTGTTGATGCTGCACCGCTTTCCTGCCCTGAGACGCCGGATGGTGGACCAGAATCTCCTCGAAGCTGTCCGGAAGTCATTCTCCATAGCCTCGCCAAACTCCTCCCATACCCGAGTTTTTGCCTCAGCGACCACCAAAGACGTGTTCCGCTTGGCCCGCCGGTACTCATCAGCTGCTTCCGGAGTCCCACAGGCCAAAAAGGCATGATAGGACTCCTTCTTCAGCTTGACGGCATCCCTCACCGCCGGTGTCCACCAGCGGGTTCGGGGATTGCCGCCGCGACAAGCACCGACCACCTTATGGCCACAGCTCCGGTCAGCCGCCTCCACAGTGGAGGCGCGGAACATGGCCCATTCGGACTCAATGTCCCCTGCCTCCCCTGGGACATGGGCGAAGTTCTGCCGGAGGTAGGAGTTGAAACTCCCTCTGACAGGGGATTCCGCCACACGTTCCCAGCAGACCCGCACTATACGCTTGGGTCTGCCAGGTCTGACCGGCTTCCTCCCCCACCAGCGGAGTGTCCAATACATGCGGCCGCAAGTCCGATGACACAACCACAAAGTCGATCATCGAACTGCGGCCTAGGGTGTCCTGATGCCAAGTGCACATATGGACACCCTTATGTTTGTACATGGTGTTCATTATGGACAATCCGTGACGAGCACAGAAATCCAATAACAAAACACCACTTGGGTTCAGATCGGGGGGGCCGTTCCTCCCAATCACGCCCGTCCAGGTCTCACTGTCATTGCCCACGTAAGCATTGAAGTCTCCCAGCAGAACAAGAGTGTCCCCGGGAGGAGCGCTCTCCAACACCCCTTCCAAGGACTCCAAAAAGGGTGGGTATTCTGAATTGCTATTTGGCGCATAAGCACAAACAACAGTCAAAACCCGTCCCCCCACTCGAAGGCGAAGGGAGGCCACCCTCTCGTCCACCGTGGTAAACCCCAACGCACAGGCACTCAGCCAGGGGGCAATAAGTATGCCCACTCCAGCTCGGCGCCTCTCCCCGTGAGGGTCCAACCCCCTTCGAGGAGACTGGTTCCAGAGCCCAAGCCGTGCGTCGAGGTGAGCCCAAGTACATCTAGTCGGAACGTCACAGCCTCGCGCACCAGCTCAGGCTCCTTCCCCACCAGAGAGGTGACATTCCATGTCCCTAGAGCTAGCTTCTGCAGCCGAGGATCGGACCGCCAAGGTCCCCGCCTTCGGCCACTGTCCAACTCGCACTGCACCCGACCCCTATGGCCCCTCCTACAGGCGGTGAACCCATTGGAGGGGGGACCCACGTGCTTTGTTCGGGCTGTGCCTGACCAGGCCCCATGGGTGTAGGCCTGGCCACCAGGCGCTCGCTATCGAGCCCCACCCCCAGGCCTGGCTCCAGGGGGGGGGCCTCGGTGACCCACGTCCGGGAAAGGGAAATCGTGAATCCGTGTTTGTATTCATCATAAGGGTCTGACGAGCCACACTTTGTTTGGTTCCTCACCCAGGACCTGTATGCCTTGGGTGACCCTACCAGGGGCATAAAGCCCCAGGCAACTTAGCTCCTGGGATCATAGGAACATGCAAACCCCTCCACCACGATAAGGTGTCAGCTCCAGGAGAGGCCATCCATCACCGTAACGGCTTAATCCCAACCGGGGTAACAGGAGCCTATCCTGGGAACAACGGACGCAGGCAGGAAACCAACCCTGGGCAGTCGTCAACACACTGCAGGGCACACACACTCACGGGGCCAACTTAGATTTGCCAACTAACCTACCACGCACACTTTTGGACTGTGGGAGGAAACTGGAGCCCCCAGCGGAAACCCATGCAAACACGCGGAGAGAATGCGAATTCCACACAGAAAGGTCCTACGCCCGACCTGGGGACCGAACCCAGAACCTTCTTGCTGTGAGGCAGCAGCGTCACCGTGCCTCCCTATTGGGTTCATATATTGTTTTATCTTACAAATACAGGATGTTACTCGGGGGAGGGGTAGAGCAGTAGCACAACTAAGAGCATGACAGCTAAAGGGGTAGCATATGAATTATAAACGAGAGGATTTGAAACTGAAGCCTGTAGGACCACTTCTATGAAGGAAACAGGAAAAGATTTGTGTTGTGAGTGAGTGGCCCCACTCTGAGGGTCTAAATACATACAAAGACGGTTTGATATTATGAAGCACATCTAAAGGCAATGTAATCAATGACTGGGGAATCTCCCATTCAGTATTTAAGCTTCCATAAATTGAATTGGTAGTATTAATGCAGCATATTACATGTATATAAACCAGGAAATTACATACTGTTGCATCTAAGTCAAGAGATTACTGCTGAAATGGCACATGCATTCATTGTGCACTGTTCGGTACATTATTTTCACTTAGGGATGCACAGGGTCATAGGATTTTTAAAATACCAAGGTCAAAAGTGTTACCCCATTCTAGGTGTGCCCCATAATGTATCGTGGTCATTGGAGTTGCAGAAAAAAAATACTGAGGACTTGACCTTGGTGTACTCTGTGGTAGGTATGGGCATGGGTACGCAAAATGAAAGAAATTAATATGTTTATTGACATGGACAGAACCTAAATTGACAAGTAGATGTTCAATATGGAAAACATTATGCTAATTGTGGCAGTGAGTTGGTAACAGCTAGTCCTGGAGAGCTCAAAGATCCTTCGACGTCACTTAAGCCCATAGTTTGGGTACATTTCAGTTTCCCAATAAGGTACATTAACACTAAATGATACAACCAAGACTGTCTGTCAGTTCCATTACACCGCACTCAGATATGTTGCTAGAAACATCCAACATGCTAACTAATTTCAGATATCATCTGTGTGTGTGCGTACGACCACAGCAAGGCAAAACTGCCTCTGCAAGTTATTCTCCATGTGACATCTAAGGTGTTTTTACCAGAAAATTCAGACTGGGTAAAAACAATAAATATGGCTATTGGGTGTTTATCACTACATATATGCAGCCATAATCAGTAGTACAGAAGACATTTAGAAATATCTAGATATTTGGAATGGATTTGGTTCATCATGACTGTTATGATGCTATAGTTTTGAAGTTTTTATTTGATATATTTTTCATAATGTGAAAATAACAACCTATGAGGTTTTATTATTCAGACATGTCAACAGACGCATCGCTTTTGGTTTACAACTGTTCATAATTGTGCTTGTATTTGCAGTTTGAATAATTAATTGCAAAACAAACTGTTTTCACTCACCCCTGGTGTCAAAGTCTACATCCTCATCCATTCTCTCTAAGTTAGCAGTGTTTTCCATGCCAGGATCCATGACGTAGGTTTTTGAAATTATGGCCTGACTGTGACCTTTAGACAAGCGCTGCCTGAGTTTTGGAGTGAGGTAGCCCCCAGGACCTGAGGCAAGAGGGGTGGGGGGCAAGGGATCCAAAGGACTGTGCCTGAAGGTCAATGGACTATCCCCATTATAAGTCTGCATGCGTGGTTGACCAGCCAGGAATTCACGATCCTTATTCTTGGTGACCAAAGGATGAGGCAATATGGCAGTGTGATCTGACTCCAAGAGTTCAGACATAGCTAGAGGAAGGAACTCAGAGCCTGACAGGACTTTGGAATTGTATTCACTTGCTTGATCATGAAAGTGATCTATGTATTCGGTGTAGTCGGGGATGGTGGCATCTCGTCTGTTCTGACCCAATGGCATAACTGTAGGAGCCACCTGAGTCACTGTTGCAGGGACCACGTTGTTGAAAGAAAAGTAGTTTCCAACATGGAAGAGCCACACCCCTGGCACTCCAGCATTGCCCGTCCTAGGAAAAGGACAAATTACTAGTTATAGAAGCAAGAGAGACATTCAGTACGCTTTAACATAAAAGTTAGATCATTTCCCATTAAATTCCAAAATGGATACTGTTGACAGTCTCACTCATGCTTTACTCTACAAAGCTACTAGAAGCATTTGAAACTTAATCTGGACATGGTCTAGTGTATGTTACACTTGTTACATACAAGTGTCAACTCATTAATGCAAGACATTAATTCACAACATTCAATAATCAAAGCATATTTACCCAGTATATAACATTTTAAATAAAGTTTTCATAAATTTCACTTTGGTTGTGGCAACTCTAATGTAAAAGAACAGTATAGCAAAGAAAGTACATTCCAGGGAATTGAAATGGAACTCACTGGTAGAGATTTTTAACAGCTTTTTCAGTGCAGGTAACACTATAGTAGAGCTCCTCCATGGGGGAAAAATTTACTAAAGGCACTTCTCCCCTGCTGAATCCCACCCGAGCTGGGAGCTCCAACTGAACATTGTAGGTCTCCTTTGGCCTTGTCCCAAAGAAATGCAGCCCATCATCAGGGTATAGAAATAACACAAAAGTGTCCACTTCATCATATGCCAGCACTACTTGGAATGTGTTCACCTACAAGGAGACGAGAAGGAAATTACATACATTTCAATGACATGAGCATGTTAAGGTAAACCTCATAATAAGGATGAGCAATTACTGCACTTTAATTAAAATAAAAAAATTAAAAATTTTGGCTTCCAACAATTATGAAAACAAAATAATTGAGATTAAATGATTTGGTTTTGTAATGATGGTCTCTTTTGTCTTGTTTCATAAATCCAGCGCAACACTTTCCAACCCCATTTTATTTGTTTCTCAGTTGAATTATATGTAGAGTTCAAGAAAATCCAAGATTTTTTTTTAAGTTCAATAAGTGCAGATTTCAGTCAATGTGTAATCCTGCTAAATAATCATGATCTCAATACTGACAAAAAAAAATCAGAATTATGATTTTTGCCATAATTGAGTAGCCCTAAAAGCCAATTCATACTTCACTTTTCCATGTGTGCTTTTGGTTGTGGATGAGAGAACATGATGTCATTTTTGTCATCAGGGGTTAGCTGCGGACGGCTCTGGTTGGTGCACACGTAGCCCAGATTTGTCTAGCAGAAACCTTGCATTCCGACCATGCACATTGACCATGCATGTGCAAGATAATTGATAAGGTGTTTCCAGTAGGCGGCAGCACAGATTTTTAGAGATCAGCAGTCAATGATGAAAGAGTACAGCAAAAAAAAAGTCATTGTTGTTTGTAGTACTTTGGTGAACAGTTGTATGCTGGTCGGAAGTACCTTCATATCAAATTTTTCATACTGTGAAGTATACCCTGGTAAGCCATATTTTAAAAAGCAACACAATTCCAGCATTTTTAAATCTTGCCAATAAAATTTGCAGACGAGGTGGTGGTGGTGGTGGTGTGGGGGGGGGGGGGGGTAGTTGTGGTATGCCTTATTACTGTAACAGCACACAAACCTTGACTAATAACTTTAAAACTGTTCATAAATGTTTACCCATTTCTCAACACTGCTTGTATTTGCATTTGTTGCATGACATCTGCTCTCTCCTGGTCTGGTGGAATATCACTGCTGTATGCATGCACCGACCACAACCATCAGCATCCACAGCCAAATGTAGCATGAACACAAGCTGCCGTGCAGATGACCATCCCCAGCTCAAAAGCACATGTGAAAAAGTATAAACTAGACTTAACCCTATACCTTAAATTTCCATTCACTTTACACTTTATAATACTGAAAATCAAAAGTAGTGTAAACTGGAGGTGCGACCTTTACTTATCCTGTACTAATATTATCCTATACTGCTGGCTGACATAAAAGACAGATCTATGCATGACAACCCACCTACATTGCAGTCGCATTTTTATCTGGTTTTGTGTGGCATATATCTACAACTCCCAAATTCCACTATACTCTTTCCAGCCCTAAAGTCTAATTAGAGGACTTCAGCACTTCCTAGAGATGTAGAAACATACCCATAAACACGTTTTAAAGAGAGTAGTGCTAATAATAAAGACATGGCTAAGCAATGAATTTGGTGGACACAGAAATAGTACAAATCAAACAGAAGGCAGAAAATCCAAACTACAATATATGAAAAAAGTTCAGCAAAAATAAAATAAATAAAACTGGAAAATGCCATGCCCAGAATATCCTACTGTATTGTCATTCTCTGTACCAAGTGATATAATTATAGCAAATAGCATTACATATTATATGTATAACCACTTCTCAAAAGCACAGAAAGAAAGCAGTTGAAATTGTTGATGTCCTACATTTCAAACTCTAAAAGGACTGACAAAGCCTGGAAAAACAAAAGGTTTCAGAAAGGAGGAGTCAACTGCTCTGCTTAACTGGTACACAGCATAATTTTCTTCTGTGTTTACAAGTAAAAGGTATTTTAAAGAGTCTTCAAGACCCCAGGGAGACCCCCCAGAATTAAAAAGCAGAGTACTTATCAGACCCAGTCATTCTCCTGATTTGCTTTAGTTAGATCCATCTGTATACCTCAGGGAAGATCACAGAGACTTTGGAGAAAATTGGCTCAGCAAGCAGTTAAACAGCTTTTGCTAAACAAGCAAATAGCTAAATAGTGTATAGTCTGTTGAGAGCAGCTGACATTTAACTCACTACATTAGAGGCCAAAACAAACAACGGGAAATGTTTATTCATGAAGGTGTCTTAAAATAAAGCAACACTAATACCTTTTCTATACTAAAAGCTTATCTTTTAAAATTAGTTCTAAGAAAGCATACAGGAGCTTTTGCCTAGATAAGTGAAGTAAAAATAAGCAGTTAAATAAATCCATCCACCTATCTACCCAATTTCCAGCTGCTTACCCATCATGGGGCTGTTTAAAAGACTCTCTCTAGCAGAAAGTATCGAAACACAAATCCATATATATGCCACAGTAATATCCAACCAGAACAATGCTGTCAATAACCACAACACAGATTCACAGCTAAGCACAATCATTATAATTTATTGGGCTTACAGTAAGATTTCCCCACAGCCCTAAGTAAATATTAAAATAGTCAAATAAGAATTATATTGTCAGCACCTATCTGATACTGCCTTTCGTGTCTCTATCTTGTTTGGCCAGCAGGTGTTACTGGCCATTTCACTCCCTGTCCAACCTGTCTGAGTTCGCATGGCTCAGGCTGGTTGAGCATATCAGAGGCTGTAACCTTACAGTCATGGATTCAAAGCCAACCTCACCTGTTTCGTTTAATTAATAATTTTTGTTCCTAGTGTTTGTAGCTCTTTTGCTTCTCTGTTTGGTTTGCCCTGTTTGTGTCCTGTGTGATTTTAGTTTTTGTCTAGCATATTCAGCCCTCTGTGTTATGGCTCCTAGTTTCTAGTTTTGTTGTAAGGCTCCTTAGTTTCATGCTTGTTTAATTGTAATTTGTCCCACCTATTCCTTGTTGTCCTGAGTCTTTCTTGATTTGATCTGATTATGCTTTGCACATATTCCTTGTTTGCCCTGGCATTCCTCTGTATTTAAGTGCCTGTCTGTGTTCAGTTCCTTAGTGAGTCATTGAGTTTGCGCTCTGTTCCCTTGCCTGTTCTTACTTCCAGTGTTGCCTTGTGCCTGAACCTTGTTTCTTGTAATTAGTTGATGTTTTCCCCATTTTGCCTTTTTGACCCCTTCTGGGTCCATTTTGTTTTGTAATTTTACTCATTGTATTCAGTTTCTTTAATAGACCGCTTTTTTGGAGCTGCAAGTGGATAATCACCCTCTTTTCCTGCCTGTAACATGCCCCGCTGCTGTGACATATACTTCACTGCAAATGCCACAAAAATATCCATAGGATTAAAAGTATAATATTTGGCCCTAGAACATTTTACTACAATGAGACCTCTCTGATCTTTATATTATAACCCAGTAAACATCATAAATGATAACAGTGCTTGCCTTTGCCATACTCCTGGATTCCACACTGTGCTGGATTACACTAATGTTGACCTGCTCTGATTTCATGTAAGATGGCACAGTTCAAATGTTTTTATCCCAAAGCACCAAAAAGACAGACACAGGTCTTACCCTATCTGAAGGCCCAGAACTGTGTTTCACTTCTTCATACGCAGCAACATCTACCCAGGTAGCAATAACAGCATGTGTGGCTGTGAAGTGGACACCTGGAAAGCCACGGTTCACCTCCTGGGAAACACGCTTCAGCACACCTGGTGACTCGTCAAGCCGGTAGTAGACTGTCCCTCTCTTATTGCTAGTATCAATATCAGCTAGGAAGGGGGCAATGATGGGAAAGTCCATTGGGAAAGCATGATCCACATACTGCTTCTCCCTGGGCAAATCCTGGCAGGAAATGATTCCATTAGTAGCCACCTGCAGAAAGAAACAGGATACATGTGTAACAGATGCAGATTTTCTATTTTGAATAGATATTAAAAATGTACAATATAATCATAATAATTATAATAATAATAATAATTATTATTATTATTCTGTTGCAAGCATATATTTGTTTAGAAAAAAAACACAATTTAACATTAGAACACATAAATTTAAATAATCAAGAATTTCTATAATTCAATAATTTTTTATAACTTTCTGGAAAGCTAGATGAACACCACTTTTCTCAGAGGCACCTCTAGCCAATCCATTTATTCATTAAATTTCATGATGAGGTTCTGATTAGCCAAACAAGGTGGGGGTAGTTGTCAACTTTGGGTAACATTTTTCTTGACAGGACACAAATATTTAGTAATAACTCAGTTACTACTGAAGTACAAATTATAAACAAATCATATACAAATATAGTTGCTATTTGAGATTAAAAAAAAATGAATCACGATTCATAAATAATGAACAAACATGAACAAAATTTCACTTGGTTATTCATTAATTGTTCCTGCAATAGCTCCTTCAGTAGTTCACAAAGGTTTACAGAATTAACAGATATAGTAACTGTTTGGGATGAAAGATGCATCATGATTCATTGATGAAGGACAAATAAGAGATCAGTCAGTATTTAACTTGTGTTATTCATGACTTGTTCCTACGGTAGTTCAGAAAGGTTTACAGAAAAAGATATTGTAACAAACATAAGAACATAAGAAATTTACAAACGAGAGGAGAGATAAAACACATTAGCGATTCATTAATGACAGATAATGTTCTCATGTTAATTTAAGTAAGACTTAGTTTGTGAATAATTAATACATAAGTAATAGTAAAATACTATATTTTTGTGCTCCGTCAAGTTACATTTTACTGGGTTGTATTAATTGGAGAGTTGCTGAAAATACTGTGGTGACATGAGGAGAAGTTTTAAAATAGCTAAGCTGACACACTTTGAAAGACCTATAACTTTACACCAACATGAAGATCTTTTAAAACAATGACTTCATGCCTAAGACTTTTGCACAGTACAGTATTTTTCCTTATAAACCTCTAAACATCAATACACTAATATTAAATACATAAATCCAAGCTTAAGTATTTAGTTAGAATTATTTTATTAGATTAAATACCGTCAATGAAATTGTAATTATACTGATGTATCTCCATTTTGAGTTGTTGAGCTGAATTATACGTCATCGTTGGGTGACTGGTCTTTAATGAAAAAGAGGTTTATCTCCTTCTGAAAGTATACAATATAACTATGAAAACTACTTTGGCATTGCTAACATTTCCGTACCATTCAAGTTTTCAGCTGAACTACAAGAAAAGGACAAATTTTACAATATGTAAATTTCGCTAACGTATCTTATTTATACTGCATCTATTTCAAAGAAATGGAGGTAACAGAAGCTGTGACTCCCTTAAGTGGACGACTTATAATTTTTGGAGCAATATTTCCAAAATATATCCTCTCCCGAAGCACTTCAATCAAACACTTTGTTTTCCCACAACTACAGATATTTGCATTGTAAACAACAACATTCATTCATTAATCTAACCATTTTGACCAAATAAAGGTGAAGAATATGATACAAACAGGATGTGAACAATAAATGATGTCTAAGAACGACTTTTTTTCTTTTAAAAAAAAAAAAAAAAAAAAAGCTTCGGCATGCCATATTTCTTTGCAACTCACGTATAACTCGCTAAATTGCGTCTCGTAGAAATACATGGGTCTCTTCAGTTTGAGCGCTTCAGAAACTTCGTCGTCACCCTCTGGAAGAGTTAAATCTCCGCTGACTGTCCCAAAGGGGAAAATATTGTTCCTGTCAACAGCATTTACAAAGCATACGGTACAGAAAAACTGAAAAAATAATATTCCCAGGTTGTCCCGCATCTTCATCTTGTACTCAAAACAAAACCTGCATTAAATCCACTTCTGCGAATCAAGATAATTCGTCACCGTGCGGACTTCATGCAGATAAAGAAACGAGACGATTAGTTTTAAGGAGCTGAACCCACGGGAACCCGTAAACCGCACGCTCTGAAAAGTTTAAAGGGGTGTGTAGAAGGCGTTCATTGGCTAGGGTCTACAATACTAGCAAGTAATTGGACACCCCTTTGTTTTCAATCAAAGCAATGTACTACTTGTAGTCGTAAAACTACTACAGGGCTGCCAACTCTCACGCATCTGGCGTGACACTCACGCTGTCACGCTCGCGCAAGAATTCTTACGGCAAATGTATATTATTACATTATAAGCCTAAAATTAGCTGCATTAAAAGCGGTGGGGTAGTTTGCAAACCCTACACACTATTTACAAGGTAATAAAACTGTTACATAGGTGTAAATGCGTGTGCGGACTTGTCTGAAATCGAAAATCTCACGCCAGCCGGCTGACAAAAGTTGACAGCTCTGCTACTAGCCATTATTACATTTTATATATTTAACATTTTTGTAGAATTGAATTTGTAAGAGTTTTGTATGCCATAATTTATTGTGGAAAAACGGACACAAAAGCACATTATTATTTAATCTTTCAGCTGCTTATCGTGAACAGGACAATAGACGTAAGGCACAAGAAAAGACGCCACCAAGGGGACACCCCTGTGGCCACCACCAAAACGGCGGTAGAGATTTTATATCAGAAGCGGAACCATCGAAAGCTAAGGTCTACCGCCGGATCCTTAAACGTGTAGGACCTACAATAGGTAAGCTTGATTAGTTTGTTTGCAACGCAGTGTTGTTAAATTAGCAGGCTTGTAAAACCTTTACTTAATTTATTTTAAATGTAGTCTATATTATTATTGTTGCATTTTAAATTAATCACCTATATTTAAAATTAGTTAGCAATGTTCCACTTCACTGTGGTGAGTTGGTGCCCCATCCTGGGCTATTTCCCGCTTTGCGTCCGTAGCCTCCGGGAGGGTGAGGGTAAAATGCGGATTCCGCCGGACGTAAACTTAGAGCCTTCGAGGAAGTCAGCAATGCGGTGTAACTGCGCAGTCAGTAGAATACGGTTGTCCGAAATCGTATTGTTCTTAATGTTAACATTAATTTAATTGTTAATTTGTTAAACATGTGAAAATGTTTTGTATATGTATTATCTGTTGAGCGTTCTCTAATCGAGGATAATCAGCATTTTCCCCCTCTCTTGTCCCGTCAGACAGATGTGGATGTCCATGGCTTCCAACGTCACTGTTTATGGATGCCTGATCCTGACGAATAAAATAAATCATAATAAATAAATATGTCTTTCACCAAACATGTCAGTATTTTATTGTAATTCTGTATTTCTGTAGATCTCATATCCAAGCACTATTGAACTATTTTGGTGTTATCTGATTAAATTTTCTCATATAAGTACAGCTATACTGCACAGCTTGCAAGCACTCCTGTGAAGTATCTACACTAGGGGGGTGGGGGGGGCCTTGGATCTCTGGGTCCGGGGTCCGGTCTGCCCTGGTTTGGGTATGTGTAAAAGTCATTTGAAGACTGAATTGTGTTACAGTGAAAAAAACCCACAACAGCACAATAATGGGCAAGTGACTCAGGCAATGTCAGTCAGAAGGGTGTGTGAACATGCTTGGCAAACTGGGTGATAAGTATAATGATGAATGCCTGCTCACCAGTAAGTTCATGCTTATTTCCTTACAGTATCTCTTGAGGAGACCTGCCAATGGTGTGGACAGTTTCAAAATAAAGATGGTGACTGGGTGAGGAAAATTACTGTAGTCATTTCATAGATGGGAAAAAATGGCTACTTGTCCTATACTGTATGTTGTTAATCCCACTGTAGATACTCTGTGATGGATGCCAGAGGTGGCAACACCGTGTCTGTACTGGCATGACCAAGAGCCAATTCAAACACATAACAAATGTTAAATGGTATCGCACAGCTTATGAAGAGGAGTCTTCGCTATAAAAACGCAGCCACACTACAGTGGTATGCAAAAGTCTGCAACCACTTGTTAATTTAGCATTTTTTCCAACTTTTGACCTTTTATTTTTAACTCCATCATTGAGGCAATATATTTATTTGAAAACAGTGTTACAGGGGACACAGTTGGCTATTAAAATCAAGTTTTTATTCTAGCTTGGCTTTACTTTTCTGAGTTTGTTAAAGTTCCCATGTCAATCATCTTTTTGAGTAATTTGCGTAATGTACTTCTCTCGCAAAAAGTGCAAAATAAATGAGTAATACTATATAGTAGAACAGACATGCGTCAAGTTTTCTTCATGTTCGCGTAAGTGGCCTTGAAAAAGGACATTTTGTGTCTCAGTGATGGCTCAGTATCTATATATATTTTATATATATATATTTTTTTTTTATTTTATTTTTTTTATTATTTACTTCCTCAAGAGAAGGAGAGGGAGAGAGAAGGGGGGAAACAAAGGAGAAGAAGGGGGAAAGAGAGAGAGGGAGAGAGAGGAGAGGAAAGAAAAAAAAACAAAACAGATAATCTGCTTCCATGTCTGCTGAAAAGAGAAAGACAACATACAACATCTGTACTAATCACAACGACCACCAAACGTTAAATGTTGTTGAACAGCACACACAAACAGCATTACAACACATGCCCAGAAGCAACAGCCGATCAAGACAGTGTGTGTCCGTGAGCACGCGTCTGTGAGCACCTGTGTGCACACCTGTGTGTGTCAGCGCGCTAGTGTTCCTAAGGTTTCTCCATGTAAATGTCTAGTAGTGTGTGTGGGGAGCCACAGCCCCGCCCACCCAGAACATGAAGCCGACACGGAGGAGACCTGGGCCCTAGACATCCAGAGGCCCCCCAGGGCACGGGAACCCCAGGAGGGCCACCACAGGGACAATTGCAGCCCCCACCCAGAAAAGGGCAGAGGAGGGGGGCCATCCAGCAGCCACATCGCAGGAGCCCCAGGGGGCCGTGGCGGCGAGCACGCAGGCCCCGCCGGCGGCCGGCCACACCAGGACAGACCGGACCCTGGGCCCAGAGATCCAAGGGCCCCCCCACCCCCCAGCCAGGGCCCCAACAGAGCCGGAAAGGCCAGGCCCCGGCAGGCAACCGCCGAGAGTGAGCCAGCACACACCAGAGCATCCAGTCCCGGACATCGAGAACCACCAACGCACCGGCAGCCGGGGGCCTCATCCACCGGCAGGGAGTGTGGCGGGGGGCAATAGAGCCTGAGATGTTATTCCAGGTGGAGTGTTGGGTGCAGACCCAACCTGACACATGCGTATAGACAAACAGGCGTACACATACACGAGCATACGTTCCCACCCTCATGCGCACATAAACAAATATTCACCCATTCGCCCAACATGGAGACACACAGAAATGAACGCCGTACACACACTCACACTCCCCATATATACTCTATACTCCGAGATCCAGGCACCACCACCCCCAGAGGGGCAATCCGCCACCAGACCTCGGAGATGGATCCCTTTTTTCCTCTGGTGTGGGGACCAGAAGACCACCCCGGACCCCGCAGCAGCCGAGAAGCCCACCAGCCCAGACCCCGACCGGACGGCCCCCAGCTCCAGGTGGCGAACAGAGAACAGGGTGTGAAAAGACCCCATGCCTCCCTCCGCCCGCTCATATGTGGTGTTGGTGCGTGTTGTTCTACAGTGCTTTAAAACAGGACTACATTAATTTCCTCACCCAGTCACCATCTTTATTTTGAAACTGTCCACACCATTGGCAGGCCTCCTCAAGAGATACTGTAAGGAACTTCCACTGTAACACAATTCAGTCTTCAAATGACTTCACACACACTGTTTTTTGCATTATCTCAAATTAGTTGTACTCTTGGCATAGCAATCTGACTTTTCCGGCTCAGATTCTGTCAAAAGGGGCTGACAGACATTCGCTATAGTCATGTTAATATAATATAATATAATATAATACAAAATTCTTTAAAACCTGTTAAGTCTAAAACTGTAAGAGTAGGTGTACTTGTTTACAAAACAAAAAACAAAAGTTGTCTTACATAACTTTTGTAGTATTTGAAGGATTTTATACCCCATTTTAAGCACAACTGTACAATTGATTAACCCTGCCCATAACAGCCTTTTACCCCTAACTGTGCAGTATCTGTATAAACTGGACACATCTGGTTTGACCGCCCCAAAGAGCTTTGGTAAGTTAAAGTTTACCTTGCCTTATGTTTCTGTTACAGTTTTTCTGAATTGCTAAAAGACTAAACCTCATTCTTGGAACAAAACTTCCAATTGCCAAAACTCATTTATTGAATCAATCACTCTTTTGGTGAAACTTTAAACACAATTTGCAGATTTGAGCAAAACTCTAAACACATTCCCATTCATCAAAACACATTTTGCACTGTGGTGAACTTTGATGCAAAATAGAAAACACAGGCTGCAGAAGTTCAGCACAGCCACCATACAGTCGTCATCATTTAAACACAATGACTCAAAACTGTTCACACATGTTTCTAAACATGAGAAGAAGCCAAAGAGTGACTAAAACATACAATATGTGCTAGATGAGAGTGCAAGTGCCACTGGTGAGTTGAATTTCAACGTACAGATGGGTCACACAGAGGATTCTTCCCGCATCACCCAGCAAGGTGTCCCTATTGCTCACTACCGACAGTTACCATACTTATGACCAGAGACCCACACAACAATTACGTTTCAAACTACATTTTCAGACAACTTCACATTATATGTGATCGTAGAGCTAAATTATTCCCTATTAGTTATGGTCTCCCATGATTATCACCTTTGTTCAAATTACACCCTTTTAAAATTCTTTCAAGGTTGTCATAAAAAGAATTTTTTAGAGGTAGGGGGGCGATATAGTGCAATCAAAGAGAATGACATATTTGAGGAAAGAGTAACATTTAGCCCAATACATTCCAAATGTTCACTGTTTGACCATGACATCTCCTGACACTGAATAGCCTACTGTCCTTCACAAATATTAAAACTCCCCCACCTTTAGAACCCATTCTATCTTTCCTGAAAACGTTCCCACTGCGCAAAGTGACGTCGGAAATACGTCTTTTATATGTCGTTTTTGGACGTCCAATTTTGGTCCACTGAAGGGGTTGTTTTGTAACGCCAGGCGACGTCTTTTTTTTGACGTCTAATGAACGTCTAGTGTTGACGTCCATGGGACCTCCGTGTATGGACTATTTATAGTCCAAATGTGGTCGCTGTGGCCGTTTTTTCAACGTCAAACTTAGACTCATTTTAGACATCGTTTTTATACTGCTTCTATAGGCTCTGTTGTCCCATGTTTCCAGAGGGTGGAGGACATACTTTCTATAGGCCACCAGTTAATTGTTAGCTTTGTTTACACCTTTGTATGCGTCTCCAGTTATCTGTGGCTGAGACAATCAAATGAACTTATTGGAAAATGATCTGGAACAGTCTGCCACCTTCTGAAATGGGACTAGATCATATTCCAATAACTTAATTTGACTGTCTCAGATAACTGGAGACGCATAGTTGTAGTGCATTTCCAGTTCAAACTACCTGTTAAACTACAGTAAAATTAACTGGTTCTGAAAACATGTCCTCCACCCTCTTGAAACATGGGTAAGTTATACACGTGATTTATTTGTAAACCTAACTCAATTCCCCCATTTAAACCTCGATTAAAAAATACTAATAATAATAAAACAAACAGGGCTGCTGGTTATATATGTATATTTATTTCAGAAAGAACATGAGGAAAAACAATTCTTGTTCAAAGTCCTGTTTGTTGGGCTTATCAGTCCTGACTGAATCCTCCACCTCCATGTCTTTGAGGAGCATGTTTGAGGTGTTCTGAAACATTCATCTTAATGAATTCTTCAGTGGCGGCCTCATCAAATGTCATGACTCCTTCTGCACAAGCAGAAAAAGACAAATGATTTAGATATATGCAAAGGCGATCTGCATTCACACACACCCAACATTTGCGAAAATGTTTCCTGTTCATCAACTACCATTACTGAATTAATACAAAACCATCTCAGCAACTGATGATAGCCACGGTAGACAGTTGGCATAGTTTTTTTAAATATCAGCAGGGAAGGCAATATTTTGTGTAAAGTCATTATTTACAGATTGGTCAACATGAAACTTGGGCTGACCTTGTATAGCTCGATAAACTTTTGTTCCTTCCAAAGGCTTTTTGCCCCTTTTTCCCTTGCCCTTCATATTAAACTTTGCCATCAGGCTGTTAGTGAAGAGCCTATAGAAAAACAAATTTCAATTAATGTGAAGGATATATGTAGGAATAAAATTACACATGTAATAAACCCTTTATAATAGTTAATCAGTGGGTGGTCCTCCTTTTATCCCTCTACTAATCCCCTTGTCAATCACAGCTGGTCTATAATCTCACAATGCATTTGGTTGTGAACTTGTCAGAATAGGTAAAAACTAAGTGAAAACACATGCTCAGAAAGAAGGCAAATGAAAACATGCAATCTAGTCCACACCCAGGAAAAAAAAAATTGTTGTAGATACCTGTCCAACACTTTGTGGACACAGTCCTTGGTGTTCCGCCCACCGATTTTTGAAATTTGCCGCACCTGTTGGAATAAGTTCATAATAAAGTTGACTGACAATTCCCAGAGGAATGTCTTGATGCATGCTCAATCATTCAGGTAAGGAAATCCCAAAAAGTTGATTCTGTTCATCTGGATATGGCGTTCAGTGGGAGAAACGTGTCCTCACTCATTCAAGTGACTTCTTCAGTATCAGACTTCTTCAGTCTTCAGTCTCAGACTGGACGTAGCATTTCAGTGGGAGAAACCTTTTGTCAGATGAAGTGAATCAACTTTTTGGGATTCCCAGAGGAATTTAACAGTGTGCGAGTGCACTGCATTGTTTTATACTAGGCTATCCATTACTTTTAGACTTGTAAAATCTATACCAGGGTATTGAAGGCCTGTGCATCAGAGAGTTGTTGCTCCTGTAATTCAAAATCCTCCATGGTGTCAATCCTCCGAATATGGACAGCTGAAGAGGCAGGCTGTGTTTCCTTCAGGCGATGGCGAATGTCTACCAGTAAATTCAGGACCTTTTTTTGGTACACTGAAATAAACACATTTGTTGATGATTACAATGGTTACCTCTAATTAGAATAGCAAGGTTAGCTAGGTCACAAGTGTTTTTGTAATCAGATTCAGTGTTTGTTATTAGTACAGTAGTGTTGCAGGAAGAAACATAAAAGTCCAAACAAATGTCAGAAATGATGAAAAACAAGCCACAGCTATAATTAAAAAGCAGTTTCTGTGGACAGAGAGAACAGTGCAATAAAAGAGAAGGTGGTACTATTAAGTCTCTCTCTTGCTCAGTGTCCGGTCATCTCACACTGCTAATAGATCAATACTTACCATCCCAAGGTAATGGGAAAGTCCATCTCCCACTCTCAGTCACTGCATCTGCACCACAGAAAATCTGTTTTAGAAGTTACCAAATGATAAAACTTTCAACAGATTTATTAGAAGAGAAATAATAAATCTGCAATACTGTAACGATTAGAGATACATCTGTAAAACTCACTGAATTGAAAAGTGCAAGTTAATATTATCACCTGAATAGCAAAATAATCCTGTTTGACTGTAGTGTGAACGCAGCCGACAACTCACCATGCGAAGGTCTGGCATATGGGGGGCTGCTAAGATCACTGTACCGTGATCTTTCACCATGTCTGGATCTGGCCAGGGGCCCGGAGACATCATTACTGAATTGGTCATCACATCTAGAGGCATCACTGTGGTATGACCTGTCATGTCCAGCCCTGACTGTACAAGATACAAGATATTTGTCACATACGGTTATACAAAGTAATACTGCAGTGATATGACTGTGTGCCTCAAACCTTCTCTGTGCCGTGACCCGTCATGTCTGGACCTGATGGTGTGGCTGGAACCATCACTGTGCCAGGACTTGGATTTGGACCTGGATCTGTTTCTGGAGATATTGGTGTGGCTGGAACCATCACTGTGGCAGGACTTGGACCTGGATCTGTTTCTGGAGATATTGGTGTGGCTGGAACCATCACTGTGGCAGGACTTGGACCTGGATCTGTTTCTGGAGATATTGGTGTGGCTGGAACCATCACTGTGGCAGGACTTGGACCTGGATCTGTTTCTGGAGATATCACTGTGTCTGGACCTGATGCTGGATCCCCTGCTGGACCTAGTATCATTTAAATTTAATCACTTGGCCATACCTTTATGACAGACAACATGCCATTTTAACACTGGAACAGTCTAACCCCTACTGGTTGGCCAAAAATAAGGGCTAGAGACCAACCAGTAGAATCCAGCCACGAATGATGCTGTGCCTTGTCCTTCTTTACCTGGAGCGATAATCATCCCTCACACGACCTCTTGCTGCATGTTGAGATCCTGAAAAACAAAAAGAATGTTCTCACATTTCATAAGGCCTGATAAAATACAAAAGTGACTGTTTAAAGTGTGATGCGATGAATACTCACTGGGTGTTGATAGGTCTCTGCGCTGAGGTGATGTGCTTGCATCTGGAGATAAGAAAAAACAAAGAATATTCAGATGTACAACTGTTGAAATTAAACAAAACAGTAAGCACTGGCACACTCTGCTACTCTAAAGGCCCTTTCACATAGGACGGCATGCGCTGCGCTGACCGCTAGCTAGCGAAGGACCCAAAATTTGTGTTGCGCTGGCCGCTGCACTCTGCTTGTACATCTTTTTTTTTTGCAGCCGCTCTACGTGTACTAGATGCTCCTGCTCCTTGTCATTTCAAAACATGCATCTCTCTGACTTTGTATTCTCTACGAGTGTGTTGTATTATGTTCAAATGTTTAATAAAAAAATGTATCACTCATTCATAAAGAAGAACGCTTTGCAACTATCCCGACTAATGAAGTGTGTGTCATTTCCACAACACTTTGCTTGGCGCAGCCGGAAACTGTTATTGGGCGGTGCAAGTAATAGAAATGAATGGGTTTCAGAGGGCAGCGATGTGCGTACTGCGTCCTATGTGGAAGGGCCTTAAGACAGACAAGTCTGAAACATTTGATTGAGCCTGTAACTATTGTCTTGTGTGTAAAAGAGATCATTACCAAACTTGATTCAAAAGCAGTGACTAACACTTTGTCTAGAATAGACTTTTGACCTTGTTGGTGCAATGGATAGAGTGAATACTCACTGGACATTTCCTGTCATGTGGCATATACTAAAATAATTAAACACTTGAGTCATTACTATGCTTATTTCACAACCAGTGAGAAACTACCTGTCTTGAACAAACTATGACTTTGTGTAGTGGGATGGTTGGTGCAAGGGGAGAATTAAATACTCACGAGGAGTGGACATTTCACCACCTTGGAGATTGTCCACATGCTCAGCTTGGACAGACATGGCTTCATTTTCAGAGGCTGAAACACATCAATCAGCCTGTGACTCATGTTGTACACAACACATTGCCATACTTCTTAAGTTGTCACCAGTACTCACAAGTATTGTGTAACATGTTGCTGTCAATGTGCTGCAGCTTCTTTGGTGCAGTAGGGAAGGTGGGTAGCTTGACGCCTATACAGAGGTAATACAGTAAAAATAAGTATATCCAGCTTCAAAAAAATTATCATAATCTTAAAGAATTTGATTTATTTTGAGACTGGAATTATAAACTTAGTAGAAAAAACCCATTACCCCTGACACCCTCCTCATCCGTTAATTCTGCAAAAAAACATTTATACATTTGAAATATAAAATCGGTTCACGATAATTTTAGACATTGATGTTTATAAAATATTTGACGATGAGAAACATACCATTTGTAACAAAACCCTCCGGAATTCCTTTTTTAGTGCGTTTCCTCGTCGATCTAATCACCTCCTCATTGTCCTCCTCCTCTGCCTGACTGGTCAGGTTGTAGGTGTCACATTCACGACGTTTATCTAGAAGTTAGACAATTCAGCTTAAAACAAACAAAACAAAGAAAAAAAAAAAATCAGTAATATTTTGACTTTGAAATACAGTGAATTTGTTGTTCATCCAAGCAAAACTTGCCTGAAGAAATTTTTATTTTGATTAAAGAGAATGTCATCCAGTCATCCTGGGGGTTCTCTTTGTCCTTTATAGCTTTTTCTGTTTTTGTGGTGCTCATTTTACGTGGCCATCTGACGGTTTTCTTTTTCCGGTTGATCCAATTGTCAGGAACTACACCCTCCTCCTCTCGGTCACCCTCCCTCCAAACAGCCCTCGTGTACATGACCTGGAAAGGACAGAATATGCATGTTACTTTAGGTTTTTAACATTTTAGTTTAGCTTGCGCATTGATTAGACCAGTGGTTCTCAAACTTTTTAAGTTCAAAGACTCTCATAACTCCGAATGTACAACTGGAACCAAGTGGACCACTTATGGTACCATTAGTACATTGTCAAAGTTACAGACCTGTAAGTATCCAATTTAGAACCCAATGCATTATGAGAGGACCTGGAACCCATTTTGAGTACCACTGTAGAGACAACACGGAGCTGGAGGTGACAGAAATGAATAAGCAAATGAATAAGTGAGTGACTAATGACTACATTAGAGAGGCAGCCCAGGTTAAGTTAATGGATAAAGCAAGAGAGGAGCGGTTAAGAGGGTTTGGACACGCAGAGAAGAGCAATGAGGGTTACATTGGGAGAAGGATATTGTGGCAAGAGGAAAGAGAGAGAGGGGCCCGGGGAGGTTTACGAATATAGTGAGAAAGGACATGCAGGAGTCACCACAAAAGATACAGAAAACAAACAGATGTAAACAAGTGATCTACTTTGATGATCCCTGGTGGAATCTAGCTAAAAGAATAAGATAATTCAACCTTAATATGTGTGTTCCAGACCATGGCGAAGAGGTATGAGGACAAAACCACCAGCTTCTTGTGGGAGGCAGGCGACCTTCCGGAACAGATCCCTTTCTCGCAGTAGTGCATTTTTCATCCTGACATGACCATTTCCTATGCACACTATATTCAGAAGTCCAGAGCTACATGGTTGGTAAAATAATGGTGAAGTGTGACACTGGCGCAGAATTTCACAAGCAAAAGTCCCATCTGCATTTTTCTGTCGAACAAAAGCAAAGCTGTTGTCTCTCAAAAGAAAACAACTGTCCCTTTCTTTAACAGAAACAAACACTTTCGGGTGTATTTGGCTGTTGTCCACTTCTGAATGTTCGATTTCAGTTAAACGCCTGGTTACTTGCTCCAGGGGACTTCTCCCACTCCTCACATATTTCTTTATTTGTTGCAGATAGTTTTCAAATGGGAAACAGGAAATGTCATTTAAGGAACAGTTGAAGTGGCTGGCATCCTCATGGAGATGAATTAGTCCATGTACATTGTATACAGGAAAGGTCTTGCCATACAGGTCTGCACAGCACATGACAAAATGTTTGATTAGTTCGTGAGCATATTGGAGATAGGCATTTCGAATCCGCTCATCTGACTCCAGCATTATCGATATGGATACAGTCAAGGACAAGAAATGTTTGTATCTTTCAGGGGACAACACAGTTTTCAATACCACAGGCCCTGTGTATAGCAAAAACTGCCGTAGTTCAGTGGCTTTCCACCTATCAATTTCATGTAAACCCCGCGGTTGTCGAGCAAATTCACTTGGCATTTTCCCTCTTAGTGCAATTAGTTCTTGAGAAATTGCATCCTTTTGCCTCACAGATAAACGACAGACTTTTGGGCCACGAGTCAAGTAAATTAACAAGCGCCTAACTACTCCCAAGCAGACGATATGCATATAATCTAAGACAAATGAGCTAACACAAGGAATTCCTGCAGCAATGAAGGGGCTGATACCAGTTTGGTGCTTACTGTACTCCACTCTGAAGAAACCCTCATCTGTTCGAGAAGTGCATTCCTGTTCACTGAAAACTATTCTTCCCTCAACACGATCACCTCTGATTGAACATCTTTCACAACTGTCATATGCAGTATGACCTTTAATACATTTCAGATATGCCCTTGCTGGTGCGTCACAGATCAGAGCATCAATATTGACAGTGTAAGTCTGGCCTTTATAAACTATACCATTGTCTTTGATATGTTTGTATTCAGTCACAAAGTCTTTTAAGTACTCCTCAAGAGGAATGGGCTTACTTTGTCCACTAAAAATGGCTACAATGAATGGATCAAAATGGCCACACTTCACCAGTATTGGCCAGAATTGGACACCACTACTTTTGAAAAGTGGGATGCCGTCAATGTTTACACTGAGGTGCACATCATTACTCTCCATCTGACTTAAATAACGACAGATACCCTTTTCTAATCCGTAGTACTTGTAGTGCCCACCACATTTAGCCTCCATTGTGTTATGCTGTGGTGTAGCAAGGAGTGTCCGGCAATCCACAGGCAATAAGTGTCCTTGCTTTCTTAATATGGACAATAAACCATTAAGCGCTCTGTGTGTCAATTTGTGCTCTAAAGCCCACTGTCTCAGTTCGTCCTCAAAGCTGGTCACTTCAGCTTCATTTGGTTCCTGTTCTGAGTCAGTAGACCAATATTCCACATCAGTGCCAAAGTTAAAACCATCTGTCCCAACAGCACTGTCATTCACTAAATTATCTGGGGTCCCAGGCACATTGTCACTGCTATAACTACTCAGAGACCGAGGCGCACTGACATTATTTTCAGTGCCCTCTTGTTCATCATCACTGTCAGAAAGACGTAGCAGTTGATCCAGTTCTCTTTGGCGTTTTCGCCACTGTCTTACTCTCAAAGTCATCTGTAAACACAGGCGTTAATCCAAATTAGTTTAGCTTTACTGTTTATTTGACTTGGGCTTGTAAAAGGGGAAAGAGGATGAGATCACAACATGTACCTTGTTTAGGTGGTTTAGCTCCTAAATGGGAAGGACACCTCACTCAACGTCCAAAATGTAGAGTACACACCGCCTGACAAAGACAAAACTGGTTTAGAAAAACCCAGCTTTACAATACCCAATACTCCATCACACAACGGTGTTTGCCATAAAGAGCAGATATGTTCTCTTGAACAAGCGACATTGAACTATGGATTATAGTTGTAAGACATACAAAATAATGTACATCATGTATGTGGCCCGCCAAAAAGAGTAACCTCTGGCCTAGAGCCTACAAGCACATTACCCACTATGAGTTTGTAGATGCTGTCATATGCTCGTATGTATTGTTCAACAAAAACATATCCTCTGCCATGTGGGATAGGCTTGCACCACCTAGAACAGGGTTTATGCAGGAATCCTAGAGTTGAATTTACTACCTTTTTTTCTACCTCCACAATATTTTTTACTACCACCAATCGGGCAGCGGCCTGATTGTCATCAAATATTATTTGTTTTATTGTAGTGTCAAGTTGAGTTTTGTTTGTCCTTTCCTTAACTCTAGTCCTTGGGTTATCCTAACCATAACCCTTAACCCCACCTAATAAAGTCAACTTGACACTTCTTAAAACAAATGACACTTGACAACAGCCATAAACATTAATACAATTTTATAAGTGTGTCATGTGACACACACACTAAGACAGACACACATTCTCATACACAAAGACTAAAGTAGTGAATTATTTCATCACGAGGTAACTTGTAACAATAACTTACACTGTGGATTGAAAAACTCCAAAGAGTCCATGGAATGGTAATAGTGGTAACCATTGGTATTTATTGGTTGATGCAACGTGAGATAAAAGTTTGAACATGTCCCAAAATAAATCTTAAGAGAAAAGTTTAACAATTTTACCTGTATATACAATACCTGTATTGTTTATAAGTAATTTCTTTAAAATGTGGCGCAATGCCGAACCGAATCATGTATGCAGTCTTATCCTTGCCACACGCGAAACTTTTAGCTGTATCAGAGTCGGTGAACATGCTTCCGAATAGTTCCCCAATACCCTCATTCGAATTGTATGAATGATGGCTAGCTGCGGTGTTCAGGCACCAGAGAACTTTGATCAGCTCTGAGAGCCGACGTTGGTGACAGTAATATAGGTCTGCTGTCTGTCTGCTGCAGCCGCTGTGGTGCTAGTCGCACTAGTTTGCTGCTGAGGTGGTGTGATGGCAATGTTTGTGCTCATAGCTGACCTTATGTTTGCATTTGCCCCGGTCTGTGTAGCATCACCGAACAACGAAATAGGGAACTGCTCCCCCGCACGCGAATCCGCTGCTGATGACTGGCGGATTCTCAATGAGATTTGATCGCAGTAACGCCGTTCCAGGTTTGATCTAGAGTTTATTTGCATATACTGCAGAATGCTTTCCGGTCATTCCCCATGACCGGCTTAAGCTAGTCTTTAAATGACGGGTTATCAAACCAACTTTTAGAAAACTTACATTTCCTCATTTCACCGGCAAGTGGCTACTAGCTAACTTAAGAGGCTTTCCTAATATCAACACGTTAGATCACCCTGGCACAACTGAGGTAAAAGGCGGAGAAATTGCTTCAGAGTCACTCTGATAGGCTATTAATTCCGACTCAGGTCCTGTTAGCACGTATATTATATATTTTTTTTAATTAGATGAAGTTAAAACATGTAGATAAATGGAAAACTCATTAAGGTGGAAGATGAAAAATTTACTACTAAGTCAAATTCCATTTACTACCTTTTAATACCTTTCAAGGGTCTTAATTTTGTCTGATTTCATTTACTACCCTTTACTCCTGCGCGGATACCCTGTAGAATTAATGTCAATGTAACCTGACCTTCAGTGGCACAGTAAAAAATCGACAAGAATAAACTAAGAGTTTCTGCCTTTGGGAAAAGCTTGTGCCCTGAGTCCTGACATAATGTACACTTTTTCATATTTTCTGACAGTATTCATAGTGAATGCGTTGGAAAAAGCTCCTAGAACATCCAAAACGAGCTAACAACGCGCAACCTTCATGTGTTCGCTTCTTGTATCAGTGGGGTGTGATTAGAGACAAAACACCTCTCATGGTTTACAATAAAACTTATGTTCATTTAATGAATGATACGTCACTTAGGGTAACATCAATCAACCTTGCATCCTCCGTGAACATCGTCTACGGACGCTAGCTGGTTAACCACGAGCCAGAACTCCTTGTCATGCTGCTAGCTAGCTTTCGACCTATCCTGTTGTGAACCCTAAGGCCATGGGAATGAAAGTTATAGATTTGTGTCCAGGCAATCCGAAAAAGTGATGCGGCTTTTTTTCCATTATTCATTATTTTAGAGTTTTCATTATTATACTTAGAATTTAGATTTTACCTCAAGTTTTGCCCCCTTGTGTACTGGTATCAAAAAATCCTATGTAAAATAGAAAAAAAATAAAGAACTATGAACCACAGATATTCAATTAAAGTATTATTTATTTGGTCTCTTGAATAAACATTGGCACTTAAGCCCTCTTCCTAACGTAAGGTAGGCCTAGGGCACTGCATCCATCGCAATTAAGCTAATTAATTAATCCATCCACTGCATTAAGCCTAAATCAGCGACAAGAGTAGACATGTCGTGAAAAGCCTCATACAGCATCATTTTTAATGGGAAAGACATTTTGTGTAACAGTTTGATTTTTTTTGTGGAAATAATGAACATTTTTGCCAATAATGAAATTTTTTGCGGCGGCTGTCAAGACATGCGGGTGGTGGACGCAAATCTATAACTTTCATTCCCATGGCCTAATAGTCAAATGAATTCACAATTTGCAAGCTACAAACAGTTTACATTTATATGGAGGGAAATCCCAGACATTTTTCAAAAGGAATTGCAAATTGCATTATCTTGCTAACGTAAGATGCCTGCGGGCAACTACAAGGTTTACACACCAAAAGTTTAAATCAGCGTGATAAATTTATGATAACGACAGTCCGTTATGAAAGCTGCTGGCAACAGGTATAATGATAAGGGCGCCAGCAACTGACTCATACCTTGATGTAATTTGTATAAATAGTGCATTATAACTATTAATTATGTAAGAAAACAAATGTTTAGCACGATATTATATACTGATGACGATATGAATGTTCATAAACAGGACGCGGTTTCATCTTAATTCACAGTCTTTTCCTTAATTAATTAGGCATAACATACTTTCAAAGTGCATTAAGGTCCCTTAATTCTGGTATCATCGCCGACATCACGGACCTGTCAGTCCCCAAGTCGACTACTATCCCCCTGCCCCCCTTAATTGGAAGCTAGCAAAGTGCTATTAAGGTCCCTTCTGGTTTCATCGCCGACCTGTTAGTCCCCAAATCGACTACTATCCCATCCCAACTACCTAGCTGGCCAGCTTGCAGCTTGTAGTTGCCCGCAGGCATCTTACGTTAGCAAGATAAGTTTGGTGATAATTAATACAGCTAGCGAATTACTTACATAAAAACCTATTAGTTGGGGGGCGCAATAAGTTATCGTAGATAACTATATCGAAGAGAACTCTATCGGCAGTCTATCGCTCATTCTGCTAGTCCCCGATCTAGAGGATTGAATTTCGGACCGTATTTTAAACCACTGAAATTGTGGCAGCGTATTTGAAACAGCGAAAATAACGGGACTGAATATTGTAAAGCAGAAATAAGAGGACTGAATGCTACTGCTTGAATAATAAAGATGCTAATAAAACACATGGAATATTTTCAACTGAATTTGTTCTTTTGAAATTTATTTTGAGGCGAAATTAAATTAACTGAATTCATGTGGTTGAATTATAAACATGCACTTTAAAATACGTATATTTTGGAACTTAATTTTGGATTATTCGATAAGTGTAATTCAACGTGTTTTTTTCATCAACGACTTTTGTCATTAATTTACTTCCACACCCCTCTTGGTCGTCGACTGCGAGTGACGTCACCCCCCATACAATCACGCCCCACAGTATAGACCCACCCCTGACCCCTGTAAGATATGGGTAATGCAATTGCAAATGAACTTTGCCTTTTCATTTGAAATGTGGCAGTGTTCGTTCGCGAAAGCGAAAAAGCAAACGGTAATGCAAAATTTGCAATTGCATTTGAATTATGTCACACTTTATGCGTCCACATATGGAAAACGCAATTGCAAATGCAATTTGCAATTCCTTTTGAAAAATGTACGGGATTTCACTATACATTTACATTAAACGACATGCTCTCTCGTGGACAATCAAAATACCATTGAAACTGAAGCAAAAGTGTACATAGCAGCAAGCTAAAGCAAAACAAAAAAATCTGTGCCGTTAAGACATGTTAACTTTGGGAATTTAAGATAATAACGCTAAACTAACTAACACTATACGTACAAATGGACATAGAATTTACTATATAGGCTCACCAAACTTACCTTCAGTTTACAATAAAACGATGTGTGGACTCACCTTAGGGATTGATTTACAGTAGGTAGTGTGCGGCCGTTAGCATTGCCTTGAATCGCGCCAAAATGTCTGGCTTGTTGTTTCAGCCAATCAGAGTGGCGTTGACTGCTTGAATCCTTTGGTTGGTCCTTGACTGTCATGGCGTCACTTTTTAGGGTGGATATCGGCTATCATGAAATTATTTTCGGAACTCTATAATTTCCCACAAATTGCATTTCCTAATAAATAATCAAGTATATGGATAAATACATATATGCATAAACAAATAAGTTGATTCATTTAAATAAATAAACCAGTTAAAAAAAAACAGGAACAAAAAAATCCCGTACTGAATAAATCAATAGGCTAAAACATAATAAATCATGTTTGTTTATAAATAATCTGTATTCACATTTATTATGTTGATAACAACAACGTTGATATTTGTAAATAAAACTATATTTCCTGCACCTGTCATAGTCGTCCACATGACGTCCAAAAAAATTACGTTCAAATGTTGAATGTCATATTGACGTACAAGTTGGGTCATGGATGGACGTTCAAATTGTGGACCTATTTTGGACGTTGTATAGATATCCAGAATTAGTCATGGACTGACGGACCCAATATAGACATGATCTGCACGTCTATCCGACATCCAATGTTTAGTGGGTTATAACCCGGAACATCTACTATGGACACAGGTGAGTTTTTATTAAGCCATGTTTCAGTTAAACACAAGAAGTCCAGGTTGGAGTCTAATAAAAGATGGTGAATTTCATCGGCTTTTGATATAAGGCTTCTTACATTCAAATGACCACCTAAGATACCCTTGGGTTTTGATTGGGGGTCCCAGATGATTCTAGAATGATTGACAGTGTGGAAAATTTCCCATTTCCGGTTTTTAGAGATTGCAGGATTCAGATGTTTCACACGCGTGGTTCCCTTCAGCGTGGAGTGGATGGAATATTTGAGTTACATCCCCTGTTTATGGTGGTACTGGGATTCGAAACGACGGTGTTACTTGTACCGCGTGAATGAATCGGTGCGCTGCACGCAGTCAACTCACCCGCGACGTCACCGCTTGGCCGCATGCTGTCCTGCCGATCCGACCTTGCTGGCACTGAGGTCCCATGACCAGAGGCGTGCCGCTGGCTAAGTTGACTGCAGCGGAGATCGGCTCTATTCGAGCAAGGTCCCGAAGTCCCAGCCGTGGAAATCTCCAGAAATGCTTCGGAAACCCGGGCAGACACTCCGCGTCCAGCAGCACCCGCGGGGCAGAAGCGATGACCAAGGTTAGTTTGTTTAACCGCTGACACTTGATAACAACAAAAATTGTTTACCTGTAAAACTGGAGAATTGCATTCGTTGTTTGTGGTCGCCATACCCTCGTTGACTCCTGGGCCAGGACAGGGGTGAACATCTCCAGAAAGCAGCAAACAAATTGTGACGATCAACGCATCACTTTGTTGCAGTTTAATTGTGAACTTGCGTTTTATCGCACGATGGTAGAGTTGCAGGTAGATAAACGTTGTTATCAGCGTATGTTTTCCATGCTCAAAGTTTGTTGGTTGTTTGTAGAACTCGACATTGTCAGTAGAAAACAATCCATAGCTACAGCAAGATGGCTGCAGATTATTCAGTGATTTTATGGACAAGTGGATATCAACAGGTTTTACATGTAAAAACAGTCCATAGAGAAAAAGAGCCACTACCGCTCCTGTTCTACCTGTCCCTCAGCAGAGTGTGCATCCATCATACGATTGCAGGAGGCCCAGTAGAACCCATCCACTTCCACATACACTCAGCCACCAGAACCAGAGTCTGCAGGAACCTCATCTGGTACTGCAATGGCCACCGGTACTGTTGCAGCCTTTCACATTTTTTATGATATGGTTCAATTACACTGAATTGGGATATATAATTATTGCACAGTACATAATGCATAGTGTAGATAATGATTCATGCTTTGTCATTGTGGTTCCAGGTCGGTGGGATCTTCTGGACAGTGATGTGGGGGAAAGCAGACGGATCAAGAGTTCAACAGCAGATGCTACTGTGGAGGTTCAGCAGTACCTCAGTGACCCCAATATACCACGTACTGAAGACCCTTAGGTTCTGGGATATGCAGCAGGCTGTGTATCCACACTTATACGAACTTGCAGTACAGTTTTTATGCACTCCAGCGTCCTCCGTTCCATGAAAGCGGGTATTCTCCAAAGCAGGAGAAGTGGTGAATAAAAACGTAACCAACTTATCCTCCGCACTGTTGACCAAATACTGTTCCTGAATAAAAATCTGTAGACTAATGGCCCATCTTCCGTTACACAAGCACCCCTTCCCAGTTAAGTCAATGGTTTCCCAGTCCACAAGAAGTCACATTCAATTTCACCAGGTCATTAATGTTCATAATGCACTACAGACCATTAGAATTTTTGCCATTTTATAAATATTCAGATTCACTGCACTCACAATTAATCAAAATTAAGTGTTTTTTCCTTATTTGACCACTTGGTGTCACTAATGATCACCATGTCGGAAGGCTTTGAGTACTGAACCAAGCAACATCCTGAACCAAGCAACATCCCTTGGTTTTCCAGGTTTCTTTTTGGGCAAATTTTAATTAATATTTCAATGTTTGTGTGTGCACTTAACCTTCAATAGCCGAGCTGTTTTGTTTACAATCACTTACGGTGAATGGACACAGTGCAATTATTAATAAATATGTTTAAAAACATGTATATGAAAATTATGTAGTGTTCCCTATCATAATGCTTAAAGCACACTTAACTGGACATGTCTATCATTTAGGTTTATATACTTATTAGTACATTAATTCTATCTTTTGTACTTCAAAGGGACACAATATACTTATTAGTAACAGGAAAAGTATTGTGAGGTTAAACATACACAGTACAATTATTATTAATAGTGGAAAAGTATTGTGAGAGAATTCAAAACTATTTCAAGAAATATTTTCCCTCCATATACTGCAGCTGATCTGTAGGAAAAAATCTTAAATCACTATCCACAAATGACAATGACAAAACAATATGTATTTTTGTGTTGTGTAAAATCATATCCACAAAAATACAGGAGGAATTTGTACACGTGAAAAGGATTTTGCATATTTGTGGAACACTTCCCATCTATTTGTGGCATTACATTTGTGAACTTTAATTTTCGGATTATTTTCCAATTCCTACTGCAGCTGATATATAGAAAAAATCCATAAATACGAGGCGCAGCTGTGGTATATATCGTTATCGGGATATGAGATGACTCATATCAGGATATGAGATTTTGGTCATATCACACAGCCCTACTACACTGTATGCAGTGATATGGTTGATGTGTGGAGTTTGTTAGAAAGAAAATAGTTCCTACATGAAACTGCTCACAAGGTTTGCGTTAGCTTGAGTAACCGGGTCATGATTTCTGGTAAGAAACATTGCTGTTTTTCAAATTTATTTTTTGGTGCTTTAATCACCACAGAAACAATCCCATTCTGTCCCTTTATATTAGAGAGCATCAGGGTCAGTGCCTTCTGACCCCTCCCTTTTTGACCTTTCCCCATCTGGCCAGCAAGCATTGTTGGTCATTCAACCCTTGGGTGTCTGCCCTGTTCCCTGGACTGTGGTGTAGCTCAGTGGGCTGAGCATGTGGCAAAGACTACAGTCACGGTTTTGAGGCTGGTCTCTGAGCAGCCTCATTTGTTTATTTGTAATTAATGGGTGTCTGTTCCCCTGTGTTGCTTCCATCTTTTGAAAGATTGCCCTGCTTGTATTCCATTCTGGTTTTGTATTTCTGTTCCATGCTTATTATTTTAGTGCTGCATTCCCAGTTAATGGTTATGTTACCTAGTTCTGGTGTGTGTTTAGTTCCTTTAGTTCAGTCTATCATCCTATATCCTATATTTCAAAGGGCCCAGAAGACATACACTTTGTCATTCCCATGCTTTTCTTTCAAAGTGATCTTTCATTGACTACTGTGAGGAACTTGCATAAATATCAACACAAATTGGGGACACAAAAGTGAAATGACAGAAAAGGTTGTCTATCGGGCTAGACACGGGTTGCAATAAATACTTAGGCAGGGGAAACATCAACTGTGATGTTATTCCTGATTATTCCTGAGCAACATAATACCAGTAACTGGTAGCTGAAAATGAACAGCTAGTGGTACTTGAACCCAATTTAATTTCTTATACCAACACATCATTACCATAAACTCTGTTGTAATGCCTCAGGTATCTCAAAATCCTGCAGAAAAATGACCCAATAATCTATACTTTGCTCGAGGCAAGTGCTGAAACAAACTTCCCGAGCCTTACCAATTAGTCTGAACTGCAATAATAAAGACGAAAGACATCTGAGGCAATTGAAAGTTTTCATGGGGTGACATTATTATTATTATTGGTGTTTATAATAATAATAATAATAATAATAATAATAATAATCTCACTAGCTTTTTGTTCAATTCCAAAGTGTTTAAAGTGTAACATTCCATGCCATTCTATTATTCCATTGTATTTTCTGAAACGGCTGGTCCCATTGAGGGTCTCGGGGGGTCCGGAGCCTATCCCGGAGTGGGTGAGGGTAAAATGCGGACCGTTTACAAACAATGGATTCCGTTTTTATAAACAGAAGTGTCGCAAAAGACGCACGACGCGTAAACAGATCACGTGGCATAGAAAGAAACCCATACGACGTTACCTAATCACGGGGTGCGTTCGAGGTGTGTCTGCAGCTGATCGTGACGTGACGTGGAGCGCGATCTGCCGTCGGCTGCAGGGGTGGAGTATACGCTGGACGTAAACAAAGGAGTATTCGAGGAGCTCAGCAAGGCGCAGCAGCTGCGCGTTCAGCCAGTGCAATTTTGTCATCCATATTACAGAGTACAATGCGATTGTCCGAAATCCTTATTGTTGTTAATGTTTGACAATTATTTTATTGTTGGTTTTTAAAATTTTTTTTTTTTTAAATGTTCTATATATCATTTGTTGAGCGTTCTCTAGTCGCGTATAATTTGCATTTGGACGTCCAGCTACCATGAACGTCACAGTTTGTGGGTGCCTGTTCTGGATGAGTAAAATAAATCGTAATAAATCAGTGAATAAAAATGTTTCTTTCACCAAAAAAGTGTATTCTTAAGTATTTTTGTAGATCTCATATCGAAACACTATCGAACTATATCTTCGTGTTGTCTGGTTTCATTTTCTCATATAAGTAAGGCTACTGTACACCTTGCAAACACTCATGTGAAATATCTACACTATTATAGAAACATCACATTGGTTGGCACTGTACAAATCATTATATCAGAATTAATACAAGAAAGAAAAAGAAAATTGCAAAGCAGATCTGTTACATTTAAACATGGAAGTAGCATGTAGAAATAAGTCCCTCAGGCTTGGCATACAGTAGTGGAAAAGGCTAAATTTGTATTTTACGAAAACATTTAAAAGTGTTTGGGGCAGGATTTGTAATTATCCATTTTGTCCTATACACTGTAACAATAGGGAAGCTGCCCTGCATAATCTAAAAGTCCACAGAAGTGGCATGTAGAAATGAGGCCCCAGAACATGTGATATATTGCCAGGAAGGTCGGAATTTGTACTTTACAAAAATGTAAGATTGAAGATTCATAAGGTTTATTTGTCATGTACACAGTTGTACACACACAACATGTAGTGGAATGTAACCCTGGTACGTCACTCTGAGCAGCTGTGCATGATAAGAGAGTAACAAAATATAGAAAAAAATAAGAAAAATAATAAGATAAAAAATATATGAAATGTTCAGCTGTACATAATCTATACATAAGTGATTGGTAAGAGGTATTTTGCTGTGCAATGTACAAGAGGCCTGAGGTATGTGCCAATGATTTGGACAGTGTGAAGCAGCACCTAGTGGCATTGAGTATTGTCCTGATTTAGGAGCATTATGACCTGGGGGAAAAAGCTCTTCCTTAACCTTTCCGTTCTGTGGTGCGTTTCCCAAGACTATAGTTCGAACGAACGTTCACAAACACTGTCGTTAAGTTGCGTAGTTCGAACAACTCACGAGCTGTAGTTAGAAGCTTAGTCCCGGGTAAATACGTCAGTGATGGTGGAAAATGCATTCTAAGAAGGGTATAGTCACCGTGTAAGTAAAAAATTTAACAATCTTTCTTAATATAGTTTGGGAGAAGAAATCATTAAGGAAAAAGCTAAAACAGATTGCTAATATTTTTGATCTCACTAAGTAAGTGGACCCACAAGAATAACAAATTCATCCCAAACTCAAATTGATTTAATATTTAGTAATAAACCAGATAGGATCATGAAAACCTTCAACATGCTCACTGGTTTATCAGACCACAATATGACTCTCATAGCCAGGAATCTAAGTAAAAAACGTTTTACTCTAGTTCAACAGGAGGTATCTGTCGATATCCCCAAAAATAGGTGTGAGAGTTTTAAAAGAATGGTTCAGGGCATTAACTGGGATGATGTGTTGACAGGGAAAAATTTAGAAGAAGACTGCAAACGATTTTCTTGTACATTACTGTCACGATCCGCTCCGTTCAATCCCGATGTGTGCCACGCCCCTCATTATCCACGTGTGCTTTCCCGATCGTGCCCAGCTGGTCCTTGTTATGTCGGCTTGTCTTCTGTATTTAGTCCGCGTCTGAGTCAGTCTTCCCCAGATCCGTCAATAATGTCTTGTCGCTGTCTTGGTCCTGTCTGCCCGAATAAAACCCCGTTTGCCTGCATTCTCGGCTTGCCTCGCATGTTTCCCGGCTCGCTCGCTTGCCGAACGTGACAGAATGACGGATCTCCTAAACGCACCTCTGCAGCTTGAGGACAGCCGCCTCAAGCTGCTGGGCGAGGTGCAGTACTGGCTGTCGCAACCCGAGGTCCTTGAGGACCCTGGGCTATGGCAGCTAGCCACCAAGAGCAATCGACTCCTCCAGGAGACGACTCCGCTCACGGACACGCACGTTATCACCGAAGTGCGTGACCACCTCCGGCAGCTGGTTGAGGGCTTCGTGGAACGGCGACTGGAACCGATTACCTCCTCGAAGGTGACCTCGCCTCCACCGACCTGCCCCAGCCGCAAGAAAAGGAAGAAGCGGAGGGGAAAAAGGGAACCAGCCGCCCCGACGCTCTTCTTGGGGGCCTGCTCCTTGCTCCCCGCCTGGGAAGACCCCGTCGCTACCCACTTGAACAGCGCCCACCCGGAGAAGCCGCCTCCATTGGAGGCGTACAACTACCGGCCGGCGCGCCTGGGGCAAGGTGGGATACGCGCGATTAGGGACGCTATTCCCCGGGTGCTGAGAGCCCCTAATGGAGCAGTGCCTACTCGCTCTGCGTCTCTCCTGCCGCTGGTGCCGGACCTGCATGCTCCGGAACTGCCCGCGGCACTGCCTGCTGCTGTCGCCGATCGGCCCGCGGCTGCGCCGCCTGCTGCAGCTGCCGCCGATCTGCCCGCGGCGGCGCTGCCTGCTGCCGCCGCCGATCTGCCCGCGGCTGCGCTGCCGGCGCCGATCTGCCTGCAGCACCGCCTTGACTTTCCTGTCCTGCCTGCTGCAGCTGCCGCCGCTCTGCCCGCGGCACCGCCTGCTGCAGCTTCCGCCGCTTTGCCAGCGGACCTGCCTGTCCTGCCTGACCCGCTTATCCTGCCTGCTGCAGCTGCCGCCGCTCTGCCCGCGGCACCGCCTGCTGCAGCTTCCGCCGCTTTGCCAGCGGACCCGCCGGACCCGCCTGTCCTGCCTGCTCTGCCTGCAGTCCCTGCAGCTGCCACCACTCTGGCTGCGGCACCCGCCTCGGTGCCCCCTGCTGGCCGCGTGCTGGCGGCGCCCGCGACGGCGCCCCCTGCTGGCCGCGTGCTGGCGGCGCCCGCGACGGCGCCCCCTGCTGGCCGCGTGATGGCGGCGCCCGCGACGGCGCCCCCTGCTGGCCGCGTGACGGAGGTGCACGCCGAGGTGCCCCTTGCTAACCACGTGACGGCGGCGCCCGTCCTGCCGGCACCTGAACTGCCTGTCTCGCCTGTCCTGCCGGCACCTGAACTGCCTGTCTCGCCTGTCCTGCCGGCGCCTGAGGTGGCCGCGGTTGCGCCCTCTGCTGGTCGCGTGCTGGCGGCGTCCGCCGAGGCGCCCCCTGCTGACCGTACGCCCGAGGCGCCTACCCAGGCGGCCCCTGCTGACCACGTGACGGCGGCGCCCGCTGCTGGTCGCACGCCTGCAGCGGTCTCTGCTCTGCCCGAGGTACCTGCTGAGGTGCCCGCAGAGGCGCCCCCTGCTGGCTGCACGCCTGAGGTGCCCGCAGAGGCGCCCCCTGCTGGCCGCACGCCCGAGGAGGCCGCTCTGCCTGCGGCACCGCCTGCAGCTCTGGCTGCCGCTCAGCCCAAGGCGCCTGCCGGGGCGTCCCCTGCTGGACTCACGCCCCAGGTGTCTGCTGAAGCGCCCCCTGCAGCTCCGGCCGTCGCCACTCTGCCCGAGGTATTCGCTGGAGTGGCCCCTGCTAGTCGCTTGCCCTGCTCACCTGACCTGCCCGTTCTGCCCTGCTCACCAGCAGCCATGCCCGCAGCTCCCCCTGCTGATGCTGCCGCACTGCTTACGGCGGCCCCTGCGGACCGCTCGCCGGCCCTGCCCGTCTCACCGGTCCAGCCCGGCTCGCCTCTCGGTACTGCAGCCACGCCCGCGACTGCCGTCGCCGCTCTGCCTGCAGCACCGCCTGCAGCTGGCTGCTTGCCTGAGGTGCCCACGGAGGCGCTCCCTGCTGGCCGCGTGATGGCGGCGCTCCCTGCTGGCCTCGTGATGGCGGCGCCCCCTGCGGGCCGCGTGACGGCAGCGCCCCCTGCTGGCCGGGACCTGAGGGTGCCTGCTGCGGCGGCCCCTGTTGGCCACGTGCTGGTGGTGCCTGTGGCTGCGTCTGCGGTTCCGGCGCTGCCTCCGCCTGCACCCACGCCTGCCGAGGTGCCTGCTCTGCCGGCGGCACCTCCTGCTGGCCGCACACCCAAGCCCGTCTCGCCTGTCCAGCCGGCCCAGCCCTGCTCGCCGGTCCTGCCCGTCTCGCCTGTCCTGTCCGGCCAGCCCTGCTCGCCGGTCCTGCCCGTCTCGCCTGTCCTGTCCGGCCAGCCCTGCTCGCCGGTCCTGCCCGTCTCGCCTATCCTGTCCGGCCAGCCCTGCTCGCCCGCAGCGCTCCTGGCTGACCACTCGCCTGTCCTGCCCGTCTCGCCTGTCCAGCCGGCCCAGCCCTGTTCGCCTGTCCTGCCCGTCTCGCCTGTCCTGTCCGGCCAGCCCTGCACGCCCACAGCGCCCCTGGCTGACTACTCGCCTGTCCTGCCCGTCTCGCCTGTCCAGCCGGCCCAGCCCTGCTCACCTGTCCAGCCGGCCGTGCCCGCGGCTCCATCTGCTGCTACGGCCGGGCCCACGGCCCCGCCTGAGGCCGCCGCTCTGCCCGCGGCCCCGCCTGAGGCCGCCGCTCTGCCCGCGGCCCCGCCTGAGGCCGCCGCTCTGCCCGCGGCCCCGCCTGAGGCCGCGGCTCTGCCCGCTGCCCCGCCTGCGGCCACGCCCGCGGCTCTAACTGCCCCACCTGTTGCCTCTTCGGAGGCTTTGACTTCTGTTCGCCCAGCATTAACCTCCCTCTTGACTCCCTCACCCTTGCCTCAGCAAGGCCGACACACCCCAGGACCGCACCTGTCTGTTTCCCGTAAGGGACGGGGACACAGACGTCGGTCCCTGGTCCCGCCTACCCTGACTCCTGGCTCGCCCGTGCGCCCCCTTGCCGTGGTTCGGTGGCTGCCTGCGGGTCCTACGGCTCCGGCTCGGCTGTCGCCTCCGGATCCCCCTCCGGTGCCTCGTCGCCCGCCTGTGGTCCCTCCGTCGGCGCCTCGTCGGCCGCCTCCGGGCCCTCCCACTTCGGCTGGGCGTCGGAGGGCGACTACCCGGGCTCCGGCTACGCCTCCACCTGCGCCAGCGTTCCCTCCTGCTCCCTCCTTGTGTCCTTTGTCGGTCCCTACGTCTGTCTCCTTCTCCCCTGTGTGGTCCCTTCCTGCTCCGGTCTCCCTTCCGCCTGTGGCCCCTACGACTGCCTTCCCTTGCCCGCCTGGGTTCCCTCGAGCTCGCCCTGTGGCTCCTCCTTCCGTTGTTCCATCTCCTCGTCCCTCTGTGCCTCCTCCGTTCCCTTCTGGTCCCTTTGCTCGTCCTGCCTTTGCTTGTCCCTCTGTGCCTCCCGTGTTCACTCCCGGCCCTTTTGTTCCTCCATTTTCTGTCCCCTCTCTGTCTCCTTTCTTGATCTGCCTGTCTACGTTTCCTGTCGTGTGTCGGGTCCTGTCGTTTTTCTGGTCCTTGTTCTTGTTCTGTACCTCTGTCTTGTTTCCAGTGTCTCGTTGACGTTCTGCTTTTGTCTTCCAGGTCCTGTTCCCCGGTCTCGTCCATCGCCTCCTCTCGGGCGCGCCCGGTGTGCGCGCCTTTGGGGGGGGGTTCTGTCACGATCCGCTCCGTTCAATCCCGATGTGTGCCACGCCCCTCATTATCCACGTGTGCTTTCCCGATCGTGCCCAGCTGGTCCTTGTTATGTCGGCTTGTCTTCTGTATTTAGTCCGCGTCTGAGTCAGTCTTCCCCAGATCCGTCAATAATGTCTTGTCGCTGTCTTGGTCCTGTCTGCCCGAATAAAACCCCGTTTGCCTGCATTCTCGGCTTGCCTCGCATGTTTCCCGGCTCGCTCGCTTGCCGAACGTGACAATTACAGAGCACTATTGAAAAATTTACATCCATAAAAATACATAGAAAGAAAAAGCATACTGTTCCATGGATTCATTCCAGTATTATAAAACTTATGAAAGTAAGGGACCTTGCCTTAAAAACTGCCCTTAAAACCAAACTAAGTCATGACAGACACAACTTCACTACACTACGGAACAGAGTCATTAAAGAACTTAGAAAAGCAAAGGCAAACTTCTTCTTAACTATAATTAATAACGCAGGGGGGGATGCAAAAATAATTTGGAGGCATTTGAAAAAATGAATAAGACAAAAATATAATGAAAAAAAAAACATTTGAGCTTGCTGTAGAGGGCAAGACAATAAACAATCCAGTTGATGCTCTCAATAACTATTTTGTTGACTCAGTTGCCACAATTGTAGAGTCCTTTACCCCCGAGCACAAGGTTAATATCCCACAAGTTCTACCAACTGGACCAGTTTTTAATATCAAAAGTATAAATGAAGCAGATGTCATGAAAGTGGTGGGGGCTCTCAAGTCATCAAGAGCTAAGGATGTCATTGGCATGACCTCTGTTATTCTCAAACACCTCTGCTCTGTCAACACCTCTGCTCTGTCCCATCACAAAATTAGTTAACCTTTCAATTACAAAAGGAGTCTTCCCAAGTGTTTGGAAATTGGCTGCTGTCTCTCCAATCTTTAAAGGTGGAGATCGCCTCTCTGCCTGTAACTACAGACCCATTAGCATCCTTCCTGTTGCATCCAAGGTCACTGAAAAACTTATAGCAGAACAAATGATTGCATTTTTAAACACATGCCCCTCTCCACTGCATCCTATGCAATTTGGCTTTTGTGCTAACCACTCAACTGAGACAGCAAACTGTTTTTTCACAGAAAAATTAAGATCTCTATTAGACAAAGGAGGAGTTGTTGGAGCCATTTTTTTAGATTTAAAAAAGGCATTTGACACCATTAATCATAGTGTTCTTGTGTATAAATTGTCTACTTTTAACTTCATAACACATGCAATTAACTGGTTTGGGTCCTATCTAGCAAATCGCTCACAGTTTGTTAGAGTTAAGAGTCATCAATCAAAACCCATTGGTATGCCTACTGGTGTTCCGCAGGGATCCATATTGGGTCCACTTTTATTCACCCTGTATGTTAATGATCTGTCAACAGTTTGCCCTGATGTTAATATTCATACTGTATGTATGCAGATGATACTGTGGTTTTCATCCATGGTAGCAGTGCAGCACAAGTCACAGATCAGTTAACAAAGTTAATGCAACATATTGCAACATGGTTAAAAAAAAACTGTCTACAACTGAATGTGTCTAACACAGTATGCATGTTTTTTAGAAAGTCAAATAAACACTTTACTGAACCAGATGTATATGTAGCTGGAGAAAGACTGCTGATAGTGTCAGAATTTAAATATCTTGGTGTTCTGATTGATAGTAATCTTTCATTTAAAGCCCAAATTAAAAAGGTCTGTCAACGAGTTCAATTTGGTAAACTTTAGATTCATACGAAACTGTATGTCAACAAAGGCTGCAATCATGTATATGCATTCAATGATCTTCTCTCACATTACATATTGCTTAACAACTTGGTCTCAAGCCAGTAAAACTTCTCTTATGCCCATCTGCTCATTATATAAACAAACTGTCACGCCCCGCTCCGTCCGCTCCTAATGTGTGCCACGCCCACCTCGTTACCTCGTGTTCAGCCCTGAGTGTGATCACCTGTGTCCTGTTAGGTCTAGCTTGTCTTTTGTATTTAGTCCTCGTCTGAGTCAGTCTTCCCCAGACTTGTCAGTGTATTGTTACGTATTGTCCGTGGATGTCTCAACTTTGCCCAATTAAACCCCTTTTGTCTGTCAGTCCGGCTCCATTCGCCTGCTTCCCTGCTCGCCTCCGTTGCCGAATGTGACAGAATGACAAGTCTCTGTGAAAATACAGCGCGGCAGACCGAGCACCAGCAGCTCGGTCTGCTGCAGGAGGCTGTGTACTGGCGCTCCCAGCCTGAGGTACTAGAAGACCCCATCGCCCTGGAGCTGGCCACCCGGGGCGCGGACCTCCTCACAAAGGAGCGCCCGCCCGGACAGCAGTACCCGCTCGAGCGTGCACGCAAGTGCCTACGCCGTCTGCGTGAGCGTCTCACACTGCAGAGAGACGAACGCGTTGCCCGTAGCCTGGGCGACGTGTTCGCGACGGCTCCGCCTTCCGCCGCTAGTGGAAAGAAGAAGCGGGGAAAGAAGAGGGCTGAAACGCTGCAAGAAGCCGCCCCGACTCTCTTTCTGGGGGCCTGCTCCTTGCTCCCCGCCTGGGATGACCCCGTCGCTACCCACCTGACCAGCGCCCACCCGGAGAAGCCGCCTCCATTGGCGGCGTACGACTACCGGCAGGCGCGCCTGGGGCAAGGTGGGATATGCGCAATTAGGGACGCTATTCCCCGGGTGCCAAGAGCCCTTAAAGGGGCAGCGCCTTCTCGCCCGGCGCCCATCCTGGCGCCCGTCCCGGACCTGCATGTTCCGGACCTGCCAGCAGCACCTGCTGCTGCTGCCGCCGCTCTGCCCGCGGCACCGCCTGCTGCTGATGCCGCCGCTCTGTCCGCGGCACCGCCTGCTGCAGCTTCCGCTGCTTTGCCAGCGGCACAGCCTGACCCGCCTGACCCGCATGCAGTCCCTGCAGCTGCCACCGCTCTGCCTACGGCAATGCCTGCGGTGGCCGCGGTTGCGCCCCCTGCTGGCCGCGTGATGGCGGCGCCCGCTACGGCGGCCCCTGCTGGCCGCGTGACGGCGGCGCCCGCCGGGGCGCCCCCTGCTGGCCAGGAATTGAGGGTGCCCGCGACAGCACCACCCGAGGACCTGACTTCGCCTCCGCCCACAGCAGAGGAAGCCGCTCTGCCCGTGGTACCCCCTGCTGACTGCACGCCCGAAGCGCCCTCCGAGGTGCCCCCTGCTGGCCACGTGTCGGAGGCGCCCGGCGTGGCACCCCCTGCTGGCCGCATGCCTGAGGTGCACGCCGTGGCGCCCCCTGCTGGCCGCACGCCTGAGGTGCACTCCGAGGCACCCCCTGCTGGCCGCACGCCAGAGGCACCCGCCGAGGCGCTCCCTCCTGAACTGTCTGTCTCGCCTGTCCTGCCGGCGCCTGAACTGCCTGTCTCGCCTGTCCTGCCGGCGCCTGAACTGCCTGTCTCGCCTGTCCTGCCGGCGCCTGAACTGCCCGTGATCACCTGTGTCCTGTTAGGTCTAGCTTGTCTTTTGTATTTAGTCCTCGTCTGAGTCAGTCTTCCCCAGACTTGTCATTGTATTGTTACGTATTGTCCATGGATGTCTTGACTTTGCCCAATTAAACCCCTTTTGCCTGTCAGTCCGGCTCCATTCGCCTGCTTCCCTGCTCGCCTCCGTTGCCGAACGTGACAACAAACCCTCAAAGTTCTTGATAAAAAACCTAGATATCATCACCACTGTCTTATTTTAACTAAATATAAACTTCTGAGTTGGGAAAACCTTGTGAAATACAGAAACTTATGTCTAACATATAAGATTACCAATGGACATGCTCCTTCAGTTTTAAGACAATTCATAAAAACAGGCTCATGTACAAATATATCTACAAGAAGTACAATTAGAGATGACTGTATAATTCAGATGAGAAAAAGCAGTTTTGGCCAATCTGTGTTTTTCCATTAGAGCTGCACCTGAGTGGAATATGATTCCATCCCACATCAGAGACATAAAAACATACCACACATTCAAACACAATTTTAAAAAATGGTTAATTAGCCTCCAAACATGTCAACACTAAATAACATCACACTGCCCAGCATCTCTACTTGTTAGTTGTATCTTTGCGTTGCTTCATTTATATCACTACTGCCATCAGCCATGTTCTGTCTTTCTTTTTTTTATGTATTTATTATTATTATTATCCTTCTTATATTTACTGACCCTTCTCTTTTTGTATGTTTTATGTGTCTTTTTATTTACTTTTTTTAGTATGATACATTTCATGTTTATTAATGTGCACTGTCCATGTCAAATAAACAATAAATAAATAAATAAATAAATGGGCAACTGTCACGCCCAGCTCCGTCCGATCCTAATGTGTGCCACGCCCACCTCGTTACCTCCTGTTTCTGCCTGATTGTTCTTACCTGTTGCTCGTTACCCTTAGCTTGTCTTGTGTATTTAGTCCTCGTCTGAGTCAGTCTTCCCCAGACTTGTCATTAACGTTTGTAGATGTGCTTCTCCCGGTCCTGTCCTCAGATTAAAACCCCGTTTTGTGGACTTCCTGGCTTGGCTTGCCTTCTTCCCCATTCGCCTGCAGCACTTTACGTGACAGAATGACAAGTCTCTTTAACAAGCTCAGCGCTACTGGGGAGGTTCTCCCCATGAAGGAGGAAGTAATCCGGTGGACGAATCTGCTTGATCTCCAAGAGGGTCCAGTAGCCCACCGGCTGGTGGACCGATGTTGGGAACTCCTAGACAGGAGGTTCCGTACCGGTGAGGAGCAGCAGCTAGAAGAGGTGGGTGACAACCTTCGGCTGCTGAGGGAGAGAGTGGCAGTTTGGCTGCCCCACCTGGGCCCAGTTTTTCAAAAGTAATCCACTAGGATTTTGGATAACGGATTGGATCAAATCTTGAAAATGGGTTTTTCAAAAGAAAAAAACGATTACATAATTGGATTAGATCACGTAATCCAATCTTGGTTTTGATTCGGATCAAACCTTTAGTTTGGGTTTTTCAGAACTTTTTTGTAGGATTTGGGTCACTTTGATCCAAAAAATCTGGATTAAACTGATCCCATCAGAAGGGTGGATTCAGCGTGGATTTCATGCCCAAAATGTTTAAACTTAAAAAATGTATCAAATAATACTATATTTGGATCATGCAGTATCTTACAAGATATCCTATTTATTCATAAGGTTTTAATTTTATTTTTTCATCCATCAGGCTACAGTGATTAGGTAGGCTTTAACGTATTCAGCCTTTCAGTATAGGCCTACAGCAAAGTAGAAAGAATTTGGCCTCATAAAATAATTCCCCAAACAGCTGTCAAAATTGACCAAAAACAATACATTTTATTCTGTCACTAATTGATATATATATTCATCACAATCGAAAATATTTTTGTTTTTAGAATATTTATTAGTGATGCATGCAATGATTACAGAATAACCAAAAAAATGCAAAGAATGGCAATCACTGATTTTTGAAATCCAAAACAAATCCAAATAGAAATAGTGTCTAACAATTGCGTCCCTTGTTGCACGTCCTGTTTGCTCGTTCTGGCAGAATGCAGGAGGTTGGTCAGGGTCTCCAATGGGCTCAGGTGCATCATTGTCAGCACAGAGAGGGACATTGCGCTTAGTAGCGATGTTGTGCAGGACAATACAGGCAAGGGTTATGTTGCATGCTTTCTGTGGTTCCGCTCTCAGGTAGTTAAGGCATGCAAAGCGCCTCTTAAGAACTCCATTTAAACGCCAAATTGCACATCTTGCTCTGCAATGAGCAGTGTTGAAGCGTGCCTTTGCCGGTGTATTTGCTGTTAGAAAAGGAGTCATCAGTCAGCCATGGTAGGAGTGGGTAGGCACTGTCTCCTAATATTATGCCATCCGGTCGGTTGGTTTGGAGGTCTCTATATAGAGCGCTCTCCCTCAGGATGCATGCATCATGGACAGACCCAGGCCACTTGACAACGCAGTTGGTGATGATGAGGTCAGCATCACACACAAGTTGAACATTGATGCTGTGCCTCCCCTTTCTGTTTATAAACTCCCATTCATTCTCACGAGGTGCTTGTATATGCACATGTGTGCAGTCGATTGCTCCAATAGTATTGGGCATATTCCCCAAAAGAAAAAAGCTGCGCTTGGCCTGGGCAATCTGGTTGTCCTTTGGAAAAGAAACAAATTCATTGACTAGGCTGGCCAGTGCGATTGACACATCTCTCACCACATCACATACAGCTGATTTCACCACTCCCATATAGTCACCAACAACTTGATAGAAAGTCCTACATGCATAAAATCGGAGAGCAATGAGGATCTGGTCTTCCACAGACAGACCATGACTCCTTTGGGTTCTGTGTTTAGGTTTTGGCCTGAGAAGGTTCACAAGGTACTCTATATCAGCCTTCCCAAAGCGAAACCGGACATACAGCTCCTCAGTGGTGTATTGCTCCAGTGGCTTGGTACGTTCAACATACATCCTTTGACGGTATCCTCTCCTGGCAAAGTGGTGGTGGCGGTGGACAACACCTACCATTTCACTGTCTCTCTGTGAATCCTCTGAGAAAGGCTGATTTATATGGCTGTGTAATTAGTTTTTTCAAACACACCTATTACAACTGATTAGTTTTGGCTTGTGTTCAATTGAGGTAATTGGACCCAAGGCCTAAAAATGATGAACAATGTTCACTATAGTACAGCAACGGAACCATGGACTCAAGAAGCTGTAACTTCACTGCTGCTGAAACCAATGCACTACTAGAGGGTGTTCGGTGCCATTATGGAACAATAGTGGGAAGTTTTAATTCTGCTAAGGATACCAACAAAAAGAAAAATGGCACTTCTGCAAAAAGAGACTGAAAGGGCAGAGGAACAACTGACTCTGACCAAACTGCAGCAAGCCAAGGCCAGACTTGAGATCCGCCTCCTAAAGGCTACGCTCAGACAAGCTGGTCTCTCCACATCAGATGAGGAAGTCTGAAATTATTGTGGAGTATTTGACATTGTCTTTTTTTTAATTCAATACATCTATATTTGAAACTTGTTATAAATATCCTCAATGTACAGTGTTTGTGTTGTAGGTCTCAGATGAGCGGACTGCTGGAAGAGGATGGGGTGGGGTTTTTCTTGTTTTTAGTTTTTTTTTTAAATGTCTGTGTTTTCATTTCAAATAAAAATAAACTTATATTGACCCCACACTGGCTATTCTACTTGTTGCTCTTTACATATGTATAGTTCTACATTGTGATTTCCTATCCTGTTTGAGCACTGGTTATCCAGATTTGGTGATCCTGAAAAGTTCCTATCCGGATCAGATTGATCCAATCCGATGTTGCTTTGAAAAACTGGCTCAAAAGTAAGATGGATTACGTGATCAAGGATCGCAAAAAAAAGGATTACTAAATCCGGATCAATTTTATCCGGATTAAACCTTTTGAAAAACCGGGCCCTGGGGTATGCCGCCTGGGAACCGCCCCCCGACTCACCACCTGCCACCATCCCGGTCTCAAGCAAGACGGCAAAGGCTCCGGCCTCGGCCGCACAGCTAGAGACTGCTCCTCCAAAGCGCCAGATACCCAACGAACACCGAACCAAATACACATAGCCGAAACACAATGCGGTCTGATGCCAAACTGCAAGGTGCACACATGGTGGGAGATCTACACAAGCTAAGTACACGTGAGGATCGGACAGGGTACACACAAGATACAGGCAAACACACGCATGACAATAGGGAAATGCAACCATTAATAGCAATTGTACAACAAAGGCCATTTACAGTTACACAGGAGCTATTTACAGTTGCATGTGGGACATACTGGGACATGCACCCCTCCGGCGCTACAATATTTTAGTGTTTGTATGTGTGCACTTCACATTCAATTGCTCAGATGTCTTGCTTAAAATCACTGGCGCTTAATGGACAGAGTGCAATTAATACAATGGTACCTCAGAACTTGAACTTAATTCGTTAAGAACTTGGGTTCGAATCCTAAAAAGTTCTAATCGAATTTTCCCCATAAAGAAATAATGGAAAACCAATTAATTGGTTCCCAGCCCCAAAAAAATTACACCTAAACATGGGGTGTGTCCGAAATCGCGCACTTGCGCACTTTTAGTGCGCGATTTTAGGGCGTAGGGCGTTCACACTGACAACTAAGCCAAAATTCAGTGCACTGAAAGTACCCGGATGGTGCACTGAAAACGGCCAGAAAACGCAGTGCAGAATGATGGACACTACTCGCACTAAACGGACGCCATTTTGACTACGTAGCGGAAGGGGAGGGACTTTCGGCAAGTTTTCATTGTTAAATTAAGGCGGACAATAACACAGACACGTAAGCCCAAGCGGAGGCAACTGCTTCATATAAATCTAAGTAACGTTAATAAAATTATTTTACTGATGTATACTGCGGTGTGTAGCCTGTCACTCTCTGATGACAGTTATAGATAATTTGAGTTTGCGATTATATCGACATAAAAGAGTTTGCACACGTAAATGTTAGAAGTTTTTTAGCCGGTTAGACGGTAGTAGATAGGTTATATACACGCAAATAAAACCACAAGGAAATTCATTGTAAACAAAACACAGCAGATATTTTGGTGCGCTAGAGAATCGCGATCAAATGCTAGTCCGTCACTTCCGGTAAGTGCAAAACGTTAGTGTTCCATTTAGGGCAACACTTACCCATGGTAGTGTGCACTACAGAAGGAAGTGCGCACTACGCACTACATCTCAGTGCACTGAGGCAAGTTCACGATTTCGGACACACCCATGGTTTTTTAGCATTTAAACACAAAATGAACAGGATAAAACAAGAAGAGCATATGCTAAACACATCTAAGCACATTTATCGAAAAAGTAATTTGTAAAGTAAGAAAATAAATGTATCCAAACAATGTGTAAAGTTATAAAAAAAATAAACAATGACACCTTTTTCATAAACCCAGACACAGCACTACTACCTTGAGTCATACTAAGGGTTTGTATTTAATGTAGGAACAAAAGCAAAACATTTTTAAAAATTGAGATAGTGTATGCCATGCGGTACATTGTTTATTTTTATTATTACTCTGTAATTGTTCATTTGTTCGTAAATCACAAACTTTTAGGTTGTAACATTTGTACAACTATTGCGTAATTTTTTGATGAGCAATGGCTACCAAAATGATATAAAGTACAGTGTATTGCCTGATATTTTCAATAAAAAAGCACTATCACCAACAAACGATGCCATCACAGTGAATAAGGCTGAGACTGAAGAGTTACCCTTTGTTTCCGCTGAGAGATGTGCCGCGTGACTCATTTCCCCGCGCATATAAGTTATCTTAGGTCGGCGTTCACGGTTCGACTTCAGACATTCAAACTATTTAAAAAATATTTTCCCACCCAGACCTCTTAGTATGGGGCGCCGTTTGTAAAGTTACGAAACATTTTTGTACTTGCCACTTTTTCAACATTTAGTGCGATTTTCTGACAATCGAAAGTCAGTGGTGTTGTGGATCATCATATTTTTTGCTGTGTAGATTATTTGCACAATTGTTCATCATATGTAAATATAAATGGTATGTCTATATATAAATATTAAATGTAAATGTCAAATATAAATGTTAAATGTAAACGTAAATATAAAACGTTTGTGTCCCCTCCCTTTGCTGGACACAGACAGGCGGGCCTGTCAGGCTTCTCCTCTCAGGGGCACCGGTGTAGGAGACCGGTGCCCACCTGGGTCGGGGGAACCCAGCAATTGGATCCCCGAGGGGTCCCACTCAAGGTCCCCCACGGGGACAGGAATCTGAGTCTCAGGCGGGACCCCGGGCGTGGCCGTTGCAGCCGGCGGAGCCGCAGGCGAGCAGGGCTGGACAGGCAAGCAGGGCTGGACCGGCGAGCTGCCAACAGGGGCTGCCGCGGGCAGAGCAGCGGCAGCAGCCGGCGATGCAGCCGGAGGCAAGACAGGCGAGACGGGCAGGTCAGGCGAGACGGGCGAGACAGGCGGGACGGGCGAGACAAGCGGGACGAGCGAGTGGCCAGCAGGGGGCACCGCAGGCAGAGCAGGGGCCACTGCAGGCGCCTCGAGCATACGGTCAGCAGGGGGCGCCACCGCGGCCACTTCAGGCAGCTCTGGCGCCGGCAGGACAGGCGAGACTGGTAGTTCAGGCAAGTGGCCAGCCGGGGCCGCCGCAGCGGGCGCCGCCATCACGCGGCCAGCAGGGGGCGCCGCAGCGGGCGCCGCCACCTCGTGGCTAGCAGGGGGAGCTGCGGGCGTGGCTGCTGGTGAGCAGGGCAGGACGGGCAGGTCAGGCGAGCAGAGCAGGATGGGCAGGTCAGGCGAGCAGGGCAGGACGGGCAGGTCAGGCGAGCAGGGCAGGACGGGCAGGTCAGGCGAGCAGGGCGAGCAACCGGCAGGGGCCGCCCCAGCGGGTACCTTGGGCAGAGCGGCGACGGCCGGAGCTGCAGGCGGTGCCGCTGGCAGAGCGGCCTCTTCGGGCGTGCGGTCAGCAGGGGGTGCCCCGGAGGGCGCTTTGGGCATGCCGTCAGCTGCAGGGACCACAGGCGGGTCAGGCGTAGCCGCTGGCAAAACGGCAGTAGCTGCAGCAAGCAGGACAGGCAGTTCAGGTGCCGGCAGGGAGGCGGCAGCTGCAGACAGCGCAGCCGCGGGCAGGGAGGCGGCAGCTGTAGACAGCGCAGCCGCGGGCAGAGCGGCGGCAGCTTCAGCAGGCAGCGCAGCCGCGGGCAGAGCGGCGGCAGCTTCAGCAGGCAGCGCAGCCGCGGGCAGAGCGGCGGCAGCTTCAGCAGGCATTGCAGCCGCGGACAGATCGGCCGCAGCTTCAGCAGGCGGGGCCGCGGGCATTGCGGCGTCAGCAGCCGCTGTTGCTGCAGGCGGTGCAGCGGCGGTGTCATCCCAGGCGGGGAGTAAGGAGCAGGCCCCCAAGAAGAGCGTCGGGGCGGCTGCTTCTCCTTTCCCCTTCCGCTTCTTCTTTTTCTTGCGGCTGGGGCATGTCGCTTGTGGTGGGGTAACCTTGGAGAGGGCGAGCGGTTGAAGCCGCTTCTCCGTAACCCTGTCGACAAGCTGCCGGAGGTTCTCGCGAACCTCCGCTTGTATGCGTTCTGCTGAGAGCGGGGTGATTTCCTCCAGGAGGGTCCCGCTATTACTGGCTAACTTCAGTAAACCGGAGTCCTCCCGGACCTCCGGCTGGTGAAGCCAATAGAGCACCTCCTGGAGCAGGTCGATGCATTGTTCATCGAACTGCGGAGGTGCGTTGGGGAGATCCGTCATTCTGTCACGATGGGTGAGCGAGCGAGCCAGGAAACAGGCGAGGCAAGCCGTGAATGCAGGTAAACGGGGTTTATTCACGGTGGACAGGACCAAGACACCAACTAACATTAATGACGGATCTCGGGTAACGTACTCAGACGCGGACTAAATACAGAAGACAAGCCACAATAACAAGGAACAGCTGGGCACGATCGGGGAAGCACACGTGGATAATGAGGGGGCGTGGCACACATCGGGAGCGGACGGAGCAGGCCGTGACAATATTAAAGTTAAATGTAAATATAAATGTTAAATATAAATGTTAAATGTTAACTTATATCTAAATGTTAAATGTAAAAGTTAAATATAAATGTCGTGGTTAGCACGACGGGGAATATTTTGGGGTGATTAGTGGGTTGATTAATTGTTTTGGGAAATTGGTATTTCTGTTTTTTATTTCTTTGATTATGGGGTTTTTGGTTTTAGTGTGGTGTATTTTCCCCAGGCAGCGCTATGGACGGTTATGGGGACCTTGTGCTACCCATCGGGGCGGCAGTCAGTAGGCTGGGATAGGCTGATTGGGGGTGGAAGGTGGGACTTTGTTGTTTAAAGATGGCTGCCCCCAGTATGGTGCAGGCTGGCGGGGGGTAAGGTCACCGGGTAGCGTTGGCTACTAGGACGGACTTGCGGCGACTGAGAGGTGAGGGCTGGGGAAGCAGACCATGGCGAGCAGACCATGGACTGAGTCACGGAGCGCGGTGGTGTCAGCAGCAGGAGTGGCGGCGCCGCCAGGAGCCGCCGCTGTGTTTTGCTTGTTGCCTCCAGGTGTAGGTCCCCGTTGGGAGAGAGCCAGGATATTTGGAGGGGAAGCAGACAGACAGCTGCGGCGCTCACAGGCTGACTCCAGTCCAGCGGAGGCAGCACAGAGGCGAGCGAGCGAGCGGTGCAGCCAAGCTGATGAGAAGGGTCCAGCTGCAGACGCCTGTAGAGTGGAGCTCCACCGGAAATACGTGATTTTAAGGGGCGTAAAGTGGATCTCATGATCTTTACAGACGTAAAGTGGAGCTCCACAGGAAACACGTGACCAAACTGTGTGTTACAGCGGAATTTCAGTTGTAAAATTCTCAAAAAATATATTTTTGTTCATTTATATGCTAGAGAAATTATATATATATATCTGGTCTGATCTAGTTTGTGGAATATATATATTGGTCATAAGATGAGCAGTTATAAACATACCATACATACGCAATTGCTATTATGTTACTTTCCATACACATTACTAATATATATATATATTGGTCTTGCCTTAACTGTTATAAACATATACTATATACGATTGCTGGAACAGCGCAAATGCGTACGTATTTTATGTGCATTTGCGCTGATATGACAAGAAATTATTATGCATTTTAACCTGTATATGCTAATTCGTACTTCATTTGCGGTATATAGTTTGAAATGCATGGTATTTTCTTGTCATATCAGCGCAAATGCACATAAAATACGTACGCATTTACACTGTCACAGCAATCGATTGCCGCACGTATGGCTTTTAAAGGTGAATGCGTACTTGCGTACCAGTTATCAACATGTAACAATTATATTCAATCAACTGCTAAATTTATTTAGACAGCAACAACAAACAGAATGAAATAAATAAAAAATCAATCAACACACTCATGTGCCAGTAATTTAATCTTTCTCATAACAGACAGCATTAACCCGGAGGCCCCGCTGGTCAACACAAGCCTGTAAAAATAATTCCATGTCCTCTTGGATCTGAAAACCAAAGAGGAATGTCTCCTTGGATTCTATCTTGTCTCTTTTCGCTAACAGAGTGGTAGTTTCCGGTAGAGGTCACGTGTTTCCTGTGGAGCTCCACTTTACGTCCGTATAGATGAGATCCACTTTACGCCCCTTAAAATCACGTATTTCCTGTGGAGGTGACGTATTTCCGGTGGAGCTCCACTCTACAGGCGTCTGCAGCTGGACACTCTTGAAGCTGATTACAACGGTGGGGCGTTCGTCATAAAATAGAGGTTGCCAGCGCTGGAAAGGTGCCGAGGGAGGGCGCGGAGAGCAAGAGCCAGCGAATTCGCGGCGGATTGTCGGAAGCGGCCGCTTGGATTCTCCGGAACGAGGAGCAAGCGCCCGGAGATTGCATACCGGTCGGGGTGTAGTGGCGCTGCCTGGGAGAGACTTTCGCCAGATAAGCCGGAATAATTTTTTTTGTGGGCCACACGGGGCAGCGTGTGGGCCCAGGACTGAGTTCATTTTTGTTTCTTCTTTTGTTTGTTGTGTATGTGTTTATTCAATAGGTTTATTTGGGGGGAAGTATTGTCTCCTGTCCTTGGGTGAGCTTGTCCTCCTTTAGTGCCCATTCAGGGGATAGCGTGCAGTGTTGTGGGGTGGGGTGTTGTGTGAATCACTTTGTTTTTTTGGCATGAGTGGAATGCTTATTTTGCAGTGGGGGAGTGATTAACACAGTGATTACCTGTTAGTTGGGGTGAAGTGGATTTATCTGGGGAAGGAAGGTGTACTTACCTTGGGCGCCCAAATAAACCTGTGGGAAACTAACGGCATTCTTGGTGTCCTGCCTTGTCGGGGTCATTGCTCCAGGAGATCCGAAGGGGTATTCCTCAGTACAAAAATAACGGTACACGGCGGGTGGGGCCTTTTACCCTGGGTTACCACACAAATATAAATGTTAAATATAAATGTTAACTTATATCTAAACGTTAAATGTAAATGTTAAATATAAATGTTAAATGTAGACTTTAAATGTTGAGAACATATGCAAATTTGCCACGCCCATCTGCATAGAAATGGGCGGTAACGACGAAATTAGCCCGCTAAGTGGTTGCAGGTTAGGGGCGATTGAGGACAATATGGCGAATTCGGCTCATTTAGATGCTATAGAACGCTGCATTACATGGCGTTGCTTCACAGCCGGGAGCAACATCATCTGCACTTTCCACTGTAACATCGATAAATTATGAATGTTTAATGGGCCGAGAAGGGGATCAGTAGTATCGTATAAATTGGCCTTAAATATTTCCCGCCATGCTTTAGCTGATGGCGGCAGTTCGTAAGATGCTGCTGCTGAACGTTTTGTTCGGAAATGGCAAGAAATCACTTGCAAAACGGCAGGTCCAATCGCGAGGACTGTAATCCATTGAGATTATCGTAACTGCTACGCGTCGCTCGTTCGCATCTCGGTAAATACTGGCGCGCAAACGTGCGATGTTTCATGTGATGTGTTTAGTGATGTTCATCTGGCAAACAGAAAACGGAAGTAAGCAGCAAGGAAATATACTGTTTTTTGTTCTACCCATTCAGTTAATAACCCAACAAGCTATAACGGGGCTGGTTTGGCACATTCTGCTTGAGCTGCTCAGTGATTTTTAGCTCTTGCTAGCTGAGTTCTGGTTATATGCTGAAGACCTTGCAAGTGTTGCCTGTGATGATATACTGTGGGTTCATACAGACCATAAGAAATGTGTGAAAGACGTGTTACCCCATCTGGCCTGCTGTATGTGTAACCATGACCCCCTTCCTCTCTGAGCTGGACAAGAATTCAAATTCATTTGTGAGGGTCAGATTTCTTTTAAGTATGATCCCTCATTTAGGGTGTCCAGCAGCATACCGGTCTGGACACCATATGTAATGAAGAAGCACCCCCCACCCTGGAAAAGTCATTTGAGGGGGGGACACCTTACAGTTTCACTTTCCTTAAAAGTGAAAACACATCACATGAAACATATCGCGCGTCAGTATTTACTGACATGCGAACGAGCGATGCGTAGCAGTGACGATATTCTCAATGGATTACGGTCCTCGCGATTGGACCTGCCGTTTTGCAAGCGAACTAATTAGCGGGCTAATTTCGTCGTTACCGCCCATTTCTATGCAGATGGGAGTGGTGAATTTGCATATGTTCTCAACATTTAGAGTCTACATTTAACATTTATATTTAACATTTACATTTAAAATTTAGATTTACATTTAACATTTAGATATGTTAACATTTATATTTTACATAAGCATAAGGGTGTCCATAAGTGGACATGGTACGAACATGCCCGGGGCTACAGGTCGATGATCGATTTTATAATCGTATCATCTGATCTGTGGCCTTCCGTCTTGGACACTCAGGTAAAGAGAGGGGCAGAGCTGTCAACTGATCACCACCTGGTGATGAGTTGGCTCAGGTGGCGGGGGAGGAAGCCGGTCAGACCTGGTAGGCCCAAGCGCATAGTGAGGGTCTGCTGGGAACGTCTGGCAGAGGCTCCTGTTCGCTGGAGCTTTAACTCGTGCCTCCGGCAGAATTCCGACTGCATGCCGGGGGAGGTTGGGGACATTGAGTCTGAAGGGACACTGTTCCAGACCTCCATTGTGGAAGCGACCATACGGAGCTGTGGCTGCAGGGTGGTCGGTGCCAGTAGTGGCGGTAACCCCCGTACCCGATGGAGGACACCAGAGGTGAGGGGGGCTGTCAAGCTGAAGAAGGAGGCTTACCGGGAATTATTAGCCCGGGGGTATCCGGAGGCAGTTGACGGGTACCGGCGGGCCAGGCGGAACGCGGCTCGGGCAGTCGCAGAAGCAAAAACCCGGGCGTGGGAGGAGTTCGGTGAGGCCATGGAAAGTGATTTTCGGTCGGCCTCAAAAAGGTTCTGGCAAACCATCCGGAGTATCAGGAGGGGGAAGCCCATCTGTAGGGGGAAGTTCCTACTATTTATAGTGGGGGGGGGGGGCTGTTGATCTCACCTGGGGACATCATCCGGAGGTGGAAAGAATACTTTGAGGACCTCCTCAACCCTGCCTCAGATACATCTACGCACACTGCCTTTGAGACATCTGGGGGCGCAGAGCCCGAGGGAGCTGGGGGGGGCTTGCCCATCACTGGGGCTGAGGTGGCCAGGGTGGTTAAAGAGCTCCGTGGCGGCCGGACCCCGGGGGTGGACGAGATCCGCCTGGAGTACCTGAAGGCTCTGGATGTTGTGGGGCTGTCGTGGCTGACATGCCTTCTCAACAGTGCGTGGAGGTCAGGGACGGTGCCGCTGGATTGGCAGACCGGGGTGGTGGTCCCCTTATTTAAGAAAGGGGACCGGAGGGTGTGTTCCAACTACAGGGGGATCACATTTTTCAGCCTCCCTGGGAAAGTCTATTCCGGGGTACTGGAGAGGAGGGTGAGATCGATAGTCGAATCTCGGATTCAGGAGGAACAATGCGGTTTTCGTCCTGGCCGTGGAACACTGGACCAGCTTTATACCCTTGCAAGGGTACTGGAGGGGGCCTGGGAGTTTGCCTATCCAGTCTACATGTGTTTTGTGGATTTGGAAAAGGCTTATGACCGGGTTCCCCGAGGTGCTCTGTGGGGGGTGCTTCGGGAGTATGGGGTCCGGGGTCCGCTATTGTGGGCGATTCGGTCCCTGTATGAACGGAGCAGAAGCTTGGTCCGCATTGCCGGTAATAAGTCGGACGTGTTCCCGGTGCGGGTTGGGCTCTGCCAGGGCTGCCCTTTGTCATCGGTCCTGTTTATAATATTTATGGACAGGATTTCTAGGCGCAGCCAGGGTGTTGAGGGTGTCCAGTTTGGTGGCCTCAGGATTGCCTCGCTGCTTTTTGCAGACGATGTCGTCCTGTTGGCTTCATCTGCTGGGGATCTCCAGCATGCACTGGGGCGGTTCGCAGCCGAGTGCGAAGCGGCAGGGATGAGGATTAGCACCTCCAAGTCCGAGACCATGGTTCTCAGCCGGAAATGGGTGGTTTGCCCTCTTCGGGTCGGGGAAGACGTACTGCCTCAAGTGGAGGAGTTTAAGTATCTCGGGGTCTTGTTCACGAGTGAGGGTAGGCGGGATCGGGAGCTGGATAGACGAATCGGAGCGGCGTCTACAGTTTTGCAGGCGCTTAACTGGTCCGTCGTGGCTAAGAAAGAACTGAGCCAAAAAGCAAAGCTCTCGATCTATTGGTCCATCTTTGTCCCTACCCTCACCTATGGTCATGAGCTATGGGTAATGACCGAAAGAATGAGATCGCGAATACAGACGGCCGAAATGAGGTTTCTCCGCAGGGTGTCTGAGCTTTCCCTTAGGGATAGGGTGAGAAGTTCGGATATCCGGGAGGGCCTCAGAGTAGAACCGCTGCTTCTTCACGTCGAAAGGAGCCAGTTGAGGTGGTTTGGACATCTGGTGCGGATGCCTCCTGGGCGGCTACCCGGAGAGGTTTTCCATGCATGTCCTACAGGGAGGAGGCCCCGGGGCAGGCCCAGGACTCGCTGGAGGGATTATATCTCTCGGCTGGCCTGGGAACGCCTCGGTGCCCCCCCCAAGGAGCTGGTAGAGGTAGCTGGGGAGAGGGAGGTCTGGGTGCCTCTCCTGAAGCTGCTGCCCCCGCGACCCAAACCCCGGACAAGCGGCAGATGATGGATGGATGGATGGATGGATGTAACATTTAGATTTATTTACTCAGCAAAAAAAGAAACGTCCCTTTTTCAGGACTGTGTATTTCAACAATAATGTTGTAAAAATCCAAATAACTTTACAGATCTTCATTGTAAAGGGTTTAAACAATGTTTTCCATGCATGTTCAATTAACCATAATCAATTAATTAACATGCACCTGTGGAATGGTTGTTAAGACCTTAACAGCTTACAGAAAGTAGGCATTTAAGGTCACAGTTCTAAAAACGCAGGACACTAAAGAGACTTGTCTACCGACTGTGAAAAACACCCAAAGAAAGATGCCCAGGGTCCCTGCTCATCTGCGTGAACGTGCATTAGGCATGTTGCAGGGAGGCATGAGGACTGCTGATGTGGCTAGGGCAATAAATTGCCATGTCCGCACTGTGAGACGCCTAAGACAGTGCTACAGGGAGACAGGAAGGACAGCTGATCATCCTCGCAGTGGAAGACCACGTGTAACAACACCTGCACAGGATCGGTACATCCGAATATCACACCTGCGTGACAGGTACAGGATGGCCACAACAACTGCCCGAGTCACACCAGGAACACATAATCCCTCCATCAGTGCTCAGACTGTCCGCAATAGGCTGAGAGAGGCTGGACCGAGGGCTTGTGTGTTCCTGGTGTGACTCGGGCAGTTGTTGTGGCCATCCTGTACCTGTCACGTAGGTGTGATATTCGGATGTGCATGTTAATTAATTGATTATGGTTAATTGAACATGCATGGAAAACATTGTTTAGACCCTTTACAATGAAGATCTGTAAAGTTATTTGGATTTTTACAACATTATTGTTGAAATACACAGTCCTGAAAAAGGGACGTTTCTTTTTTTGCTGAGTATATTTACATTTAACTTTTACATTTAACATTTAGATATAAGTTAACATTTAACATTTATATTTAACATTTATATTTAACATTTATATTTACATTTACATTTAACATTTATATTTGACATTTACATTTAATATTTATATATAGACATACCATTTATATTTACATATGATGAACAATTGTGCAAATAATCTACACAGCAAAAAATATGATGATCCACAACACCACTGACTTTCGATTGTCAGAAAATCGCACTAAATGTTGAAAAAGTGGCAAGTACAAAAATGTTTCGTAACTTTACTAACGGCGCCCCATATCTTAGGGGCTCTGTAGCGGTACTAACTAGGGCTGCACAATTTGGGGAAAATATCGAATCGTGATTTTTCTGACAGAAATTGCGATTACGATTTGATTTGCGATTTAATTTTTTTATGTCAAGCTTCAGTTTAATATTCAGTGTGTAGTAATTTTAAAACATATGACGCAGCATGAGATACCATCAGCATTAACAGGTCTATATTCTAATGCAAGGATGAGAATTTAAAGATGTGATGTGTCAAGTTAAATATTGTAATAATAAAAACAATTGCAGCAAAAAGAAAAATAGCGATCTTTCAGGTAACGCTTATTACCATCCTAATAACACTAGAACCGCCAATGAACAAGCAAGAACTACTTTGGTGTATGCAGCCCTTTTGTTTGCACTATTGTGTTGTTTGCTGCTGTTATTAACACTAATAACACTCAAAAATCCATAATGTTCATAACAGAGTAGCTGTTCTGTCCTGAAACCCTAAAGCTGGAAATTTTTAAACGTAGTATGCATTTTATAAAATGTTGAATAAATAGGCCTAGAAGTCGTTTATTGGTGATTTCATGTTGGTCGAAGTTTCCGCTTTTTAACAACTTTATACAGTTATTTTCTATACAAATCAATTCAGGTGAAACAAAAAATGTACGTGTTCATGGTTGCAAACACTTTCAGACTCTCACACAAGATATCTTACGGCAAATCTATATTCCATTCTGAACTTAAAATTAGCTGCATCAAAAACGTTACGGCAGTTTGCAGACCCTACAGAATATTTACAAGGTAATAAGACTTACATACATGTAAATGTGTGTGCAGAACGGAGAACAGAAAATCTCACTCCATGCAGCTGACCAAAGTTGCCAAACCTGCATTTTATTTTAAATGAGAAGTAAAATGCAGTTTTCGACTGAAGCAGCTTATCATTCCTTTGCTTTGTTACTCGGACAAATACAAAATGAATGATTAAACATTATATGAGTCTCTTTTTGTATGTTTTCTAAATAAGACCGCGTGCCCATATCCAACTGTAATAGCGATTAAAGCGATCTATTCTTTTAGTATTTATGTTAAAGCAAGACTTTTATTTTATTACTGTTGTGGGATTAATCTTTGGAAACACTTAAATTTAATAAGCACAAAAACATATGACATAAACACGACTGTATTGTGGGTTTTATGGCTTTTTTGGAGGTCACTGACTCCGCTGCTGTGAGAATTACTGACTGTCTCGTTTTTTTGATGGGTTAGTGGTATACTAATGCTATTGCCTATTAACAAAAACCAAAGGTATGATACGCTGAAGTATATTGCAGCTGGTGTTTAAAAGGAGCTCGCCAGTTCTATTGATAAGGCCTTTCTGAAACAATCTCGGACCATGAAATAGGAAGGCAATTCACTTATAGCTCAGCAGCGGAATCAGTATTTTTCCGCACCGCGAATGTAACATTTTCCTTGGGTTTCACGTGTTTGCTGTTTGTGGGCATATACGCCTTCTTGGGCCACTTCTGATTGGTGAGCATGACTGACACGCGAGAAGCATGGCGCTTGTGATTGGTAAGAATGACTGTCACACAGGGAGCATGGCATGAATTTGTAAAACTATTCTCACATCATTAATAAACCCTGGGTCCGACGTGCTGTATAATGTATATCCTAAATCCCATTTTTTGTGACTTGCTAATCGCGTTGTTTCAAATTGCGATTTCTATTTTGAAATTGATAAATCGTGCAGCCCTAGTACTAACTATACAAAAATCCCACAAATCAATAGGAGGGAAGTTAGAAATGAAACGTGATCCACAATTGTGAAAAACACATTTTACTTGTAAAAACTACTATCTATTTTTGTGGATATGATTTTACACAACACAAAAAATACAGTCCAAAGTTAACATTTCAGTCTCGTCTCATTAATGAAAACAAATATACATTTTGCGACAACTTTATCATCAAAGATTTTTAGCTCTGTACATCTCATCATGGGTAAAAAAACGGTCATTGACAAACATTTTTCATCATAGATTTTAATTTACACTGCTGCTAGGAGTGAGTTACAGTAGTCTAGTGTCAAGATGACAAAGGATTGAACAAGTACCTGAGTGGCCTGTGTAGAAATAAATGGACAAACCCTTCTGATGCTGAAGAGAAGAAATTGATATGAGTGAGAAAAATTATCAATATGAGGGAAAAAGGACAGGTGATTGTCCATGGTTACTCTATGGTTCCGTGTAGTGATTAAAGGATAAATCAGAGAGTTGTCCAAGGAGATCACAAGATCCTGGTGTGGGGATGGATCAGTGATCAACGATCTTGAATTGTCAGCTCCTTTTATATAATAAAGAAAGGCTGTGGGGGAGTTCTGTGAGTAAGGAAGCCAACCATTGAGGATGTTGTCAGTGAGACATCCTTGGCATGTGACATTCTTTCTTTGCATTCATCTGTGTGACATGAAGAAAATCCCTGCACAGTCCTGACTTCTGCAAAGTCTTCTGCAGCAGAAGGGTGTAATGTGGAGAGATGAGGGTATGACAGGGTGTCAACCACATGTAGTTCTTTGCCAGGTTTGTAGATCACATCCAGGTTGTAGTGGTAGTGTTTCAACATCATTCCTTGAAGGCATGGAGATGCTGTGTGCGGCGACTTCTTCTATATCGTGATTAGGGGCTGATGGTCAGTTTCCATAGTTACAGGGCAACCATATATTAAGTTATGGATGTTCTACATTGCAGACACTAGCATGCACCAATATATATTTTTCAATTTACACATAGTGTGACTCTGTGGGTATGGGGGCATGTGATGTAAAAGCAACTGGAGAGCATTTTTGGAGACACACTGCATCCGGGCCATGTTGTGTTGCATCAGCTGCCAGGACCATGGGCTTGGTCATGTCGAAGTACTGGTGTACTAGTCGGTGTGCTAAAACCAGTTTCAGCTTTTCAAATGCTATATCATGTCTCCAGCCATTTCTCTTCCACATTCTGGTGAAGCAGTTGCATTCCATCATCAATTTGTCTCGTGGAATGAATTTGGAGAAATAGTTTGTCATGCTAAGAAACTCAGTATTTCTATTCTAAACTCATATTCTGTAACAATACATTGCCAAAGTCAAAATAAACCATTTTCTGTAGATATTTAACAGAAGAACTCAGAACTTAGTGTTTGCATAAATATTCAACCCATACACATTAATGAGAACCTTTTTTTGCTGGATTAACAGCAGCAATGCAGCCTTAATTTTTTGGGCTAAGTATGTACCAGTTTTGCACATTATTCAGAAGTGATTCTTCCCCATTCTTTTTTGGCAGAATTTATAGAGTATTTATAGAGATCCTCTAAGTAGTTTTTTAGTAGTGCCACAGGTTCTCAATAGGGTTAAGATCAGGGCTTTGACTTAGCCATCCCAGAAGATTCATCTTTCAGTTTTTGAGCCATCCCAGTGTCGCTTTGCCTTATGCTTAGGGTCATTGTCATGTTGAAAAATGAATCTTCTCCTGAGCCATAGGTTCATAGCAGACTGGAACAAGTTCACCTGCAATATTGTGCAGTATTTGTGTCAATCCATTGTCCCTTTAACTCTAACAAGATTTTAGTCCCAGTATATGAAAAGCATCCTCATAGCATGATGCTGCCACCACCATATTTCACCATAGGCATGGTGTTTTTGAGGAATGGCCTGTGTTAGCTTTACACCACACATACCTCTTTTAAGTCTGGCAGAAAAAATCTATTTTGGTATCATCTGACCAAAAAACCTTCTAACACATCTTAACTGGGTCTTTCACATGTTTTGTAGCAAATGCCGTATGCGCTTTTATGTAGATCCTTTTAAGGAATGGATAAACAAGATACTTTTTGCAGTTTAATGTCAAGGACATTTATTAAACATAGGGAAATGCTTAATTTATACAGATGACTAATATTTTAGGTGCACTACTAATCTGCTTGCCAAATTATGGGCATAAGTAAACATCCATATAGTACCAAAAAGCCGGCATCCAGACAATTCACCCATCACCTAAAGGGTTGTACAATCTGGGATTTGTAGTGCCAGTGATTAGTGCTATATATGGGTGGGCCAGTTCTGATAGACCCAAGATATTATTGCACGGGCCGGATATAATTTTACCATGGGCCAGGTGTGGCCTGCAGGCCTTGAGTTTACCTCCCCTGCCAGAGTCAATACAGTTCATTCTGAATGTTACCAAAATCTCTTTTCTTCCCTTGTATTTTTAGAGTGGAGGCACAAGCCCACTTTCACTCACCTGACTTTTGGAAGGTGGTTTTAAAGTTGTGTCTGTCCAGAAAAATGTTTTTGTAGGCAATCGAGCTAAGTTTAGCAGTATGTACAGTATGCTTAATCTTTTTACAATTTGTCTGACAGCCCGACACAGCAGTAGGTGTACCATTCAGCAACCTGTTCATCAACAACAAACTGATCGATGCATCCTCGAGCCATCACAGTCCACTTCTGATGCCATGTAGGTGTCTGTTAATGTAATAAGAAGACTCATATACATTGAATAAACTGCATGCTTTATTGTTTGACTCTCACTATACACTTATCTTGTCACACTTATAATTATGTTACAATCAGTTTGCAATAGGGACAAACCTGACAACTTCACACCATGGGAAAGCCATCCATTGTGGAACCCAACAAGTTAATTTAATAGCTTGGGCTGAGGTCGTATCGATCTGAACCTCTGGTGACAGTGCTCTTCGCAAAGCATCTTGGGTAGTCTGTCTCAGTTTTCCCATTTCACGTGAGTACAATGCCTTGTTTCCTGTTCCGTGTTTCGAGTGCAATATATTTAGTTATTCTTCTCTAGTCATTAGCAGTACGTTTACATGTGAGAAGTTTCAGTTAGTCGCTAGTGTAGGATCACACATGCACATATCACAGGGCCTAAATTCCAGGTGGCCTGAGACAAAGCCGAGCCTGGTACGAGAGGCACCAAAGGGGGGTTACACACATAAACACACACACACAGATAACAAGGGAGGCCAGCACTCCAACTTTTATTGCCCAAAGATTTAGGGACCTACAGACAAGCAGAGTGGACCTAATGGACAGGGGTCCCTCGACTTGGCACACAACCCCCTCCCCATACATTCTGCCTTACATATCACTCACCCAACAGACCAACACCCTAAAGAAAGTTTCATTTAAGTTTGGCTTTTGTATACCCTGTATATTGATTTACTCACGACTACTAGTCTCAATATACAGATAGGTTATGTTTGTATGTGTCCTTAGACAATCTTAGTGTTTTGTGTGCCACCCTTATAACCATGTTCACAGAGTATCACCTATTTTACCCCTTTGCACTTGAACACATATAAATTTAAATAAATAGATAGGTATAGCTACCATTGTATATATGTTCTCATGGTATACCAGAAGAATCTGGAAAGTAAGTGTAACCAATGTGTCCTAACTTTTAGAGTCTTCTTTGTTAAAACCCCCCCTTCTCTTCCAACATTCCTTTGTGGTCCATATCTGATCTTGGTGGACCGTCACCAAGTTTCTTTGTTCTACCATGCTATATTAAAAAGAACTGAATTAAGGTGTACATTATCCACTTTGGAGAAGATCAATTAGAATAAGCCACACCAACCAAAATATTTTGTGTCCAGATGTGCAAATTATATTGATATTACCACAAACTAATGGCCACGCCTATCTTTGGATAAGATGTGCTGTTTGTAATAGGAATATTTGATGTAATGTCTGCGCAAAGTGTAACATCTGTTGATGTGCAACCCAAAACACCTGTATCCTATACTGATGTGAATCAGTCACATAGATAAAATAATTAATTGTTTAATCAATTAATACAGATGGTATGAGGTATGTACCTGTGAAGCTGGTATGGCATGTTTGGTATCAAACTGATTGTTAATCACCCCTGATTCCAAATCTGGTCAGTGATTACCATAAAAGTGGATGTATCAAAAGTTATAACAGCTTAATGAAAATCATCAGTAAAGGGAGAATCAGTCGGGCCATAAATCCCAAAAGGACTGATACAGACCCCCTTCCGAAAGCCCGCCAAATGGATGGCCAGCCATTGGGCCAGGAGTCGAATTCCTGGTCATCCCTATTCATGAACTTTAGACCATAAAAACCTGGCTCCTCAGAACAAAGGTGCGCAGAGAACAACCGTCAGCCCGAAGGAGAACATCAGCCGGGGCAAACAGATCATCAAGAGCAGAAAAGACCATCAGCCTGGGAGACGAGAAGCCCACAAGAAACCCTCCGGTGAAGGCCCAGCTGAACAGAGAACAGCACCTAAGACAAAGCTTCACCAGGAGAGAGAATCCAAAGGGGCTCCACTTCACTGCTCCAAACGCCACGCCTTCCTGAGTGCCATCAGCTCAACAGCTCTGCCATCAACTGCCAAGACCCCCCCCCTCACTCTTCAACCAAGTAAACCAACTTCCTTTTATTCTAACAACTTAAGCTGTTCTGTTAACCTGCTATAAGACTTTAGGGTCGTGTTTCCACAAACTGTGCTTGCTTTGCAGAACAGTATTTCCCATTTAAGGTTACTCATTTAAATCCGGTCATTGCATTTTCATAATTACATCATTTGTTCTATTCCGTTATTTCGTGTTTGTTGTGTGTGTTAGGTGTAATGTCTGTCTTATGTTAGTTGTAATGTTAGTTAGGAATAAATGCATGTCTTTTACACAACTTCAGCCTCCGTCATTGAGTACTCACACTAAGTTCCTGCTACACGCTCTGAACCTCAAACTCGCCTGAAACATCGCGAGACTCTCTCTCATCGGCCGTGAGGGGAGCTTCGCTACCAATCGTTTACATTACTTGGTGATGCAGCACGCTGGACGAGCCTTCTAATCCAGGTTACTAAGCGATACTGGTAATTAGTGAATCCCATTTAAGTCTCACATTAAAAGACTCACAGGGATACCGCAATTGAGTTTGGAGGAGCCGACCATTTGGCATAACGATTGGTTAATAATCAGCATTAAATAATAATTAATTAAACTTTAATTAATTTCAAACATATTGGTGGAGATATTAAAAATTACCTGAGCTAATAATTCCTACACTAGGCTGATGGAGAAGATTGTAGTGTTAGTGGGACGTATCCGGACGTTACGGGACATTCAGGAGAATGAAAGTTTTATTGATTTAGTGTTAGCAGCTCCGGATATGTCCGCAATAGCTAGTCAGTCTCCCCCCGCTCTGGCATCGGAGCCTTCACAACATAGTTGTAAATCCAAACCTAACTCACACCAGGGCTGGACTGGGACCAGGGCATTTTTTGGTTATGGCGGCCCACTACGATTATTTATACGATATGTGACATACCAGAGGATATATGTGATATATGTGAACGTTGTGTGATTTCAAAAATTAAAATAAAGTGCAGCAGCTTACAAGGAGGAGAGTAACCATATTAAAAAAATTGATATGCTCTTTCACAACTCAGGAATTCATCTTGGGAGAGATGGCCACAGTGTCACAATTCCCACCTTGAAGTGAAAGTGGATATCAAAGAAACATAAACATATTCTCAAAATGCGTCCATGCATTCGGGTATAGCCCATTCAAGTGTCATGTAGCCTAACTTTTTATACAATTTAGACAGCACAGAATCATTAACCTACTTTAACGCATTTATTTATACAACCACATATTTCTCACATTTTGACATCAGTGATGCAGTGGAGATACAGTCTGTTTATTTCTTGACGCCAACCCTCCTCATTAATCCGGGCTTGGGACCGGCACCTAGCTGAGCTGGCTTACTCCCTTAAGTGGCTGGGTTAGGCTAAACTATATACATATTTACAAAGACTACAATACAACATCCCGAAATATGTAGTCTAACAAAACGCAGTTTAAAGAAGGTAGCCTACCTGTCGAAATTGCAAACAAACAAATTAAAATGTCCACGGCATATAATCGGGCCATATCCAACAAAAAGCAGTTTTTAAGAACGTAGGCTGCATAGCGAAATTGAATTACTTTCTGGACCAACATACACAACAGTCGTCAGACGGATGAGGACGTTAGGCAGCCTTTAGATCCTACCCATCATGCACTGCATTTTTTTGCAAATGCCTCAAACGGAAAACCATTAAATACAAAAGGAACAGCTTAGTTTGACTTCAAAACATTACTATATATTATATTCTAAGTTTGTTGTAGGGATTTTACAGGTTTTTCTTTTTTAAATTAAAAATTAAACCATACACCCACCATAATAAGAATGTATAACAAAAATGAGAGATATATAAAATTGCAAGTCATAGACAAAGCATAGGTATTATATTTTATCTTCTGAAAGCTCGGAAGAAGTTACCTCAGTATAATTTTTTCTGTATTTAGTATATGGGAGCGGCCCCTACGATCCAGCGAAGGGCCCCGGGCCGGCCCAAAAATGTGCGTCGGCCCACCGGGCATTTGCCCGGTACGCCAGATGGCCAGTCCAGCCCTGACTCACACCGGCACCATTCGCCCATTCGGGTTTTCAACAGGTTCTCCCCACTCAGTGAAACTCCTGCTGAGACACCTGTTGAAAGTGCTCTAGTAATTGGCGATTCTATGCTAAGAATCATGAGAGTAACGAATCCAGCGACTATAGTAAATTGTCTCCATGTTGCCAGAGCGACCGACATCTCAGCAAATTTAAAAGTGCTGGCTAACAGTAAGCGTAAATACACTAAGATTATTATCCACGTTGGCATTAATGATGTCCGATTGAGGCAATCGCGGACTGGTGCCGACCTCCTGTCCAAAAGCATAGCTTATATCCTCGAGATAAATTGCTGACTAACTAGAGCCAAGCCCAGGCAGCAGGCAAACTGGCATAACCGACCGCCTGCTAATCGCTTAGGCCCCGTTTACGCTGTCTGTTAAATGCGACCTAATTCCGATTTTTTGCTCATATGTGACACAGATCGGATCTGTTCTGTGACAGTGTAAATGGGAAAAAAACGCATGCATTCGGATATTTCGAGATCGGTTTCAGGCCTCATTCATATGTGGAAATAAATCAGATATAAATCAGATATGGGCCATTGCGACTGTAATGTAAACAGGCAGATCGGATTTTCTGAGGCATTGCGTTCTGTACGTCATTAAACTGCGTACGTGAAGCGTACTGTACGTGAAAAGTACGTGGGAAGTACGTGTGGGAGCGTAACATTCAAGAAACACACGAAACATGGAGGAGGAAAGTGTAGGGCAGTGTTTGGCCTACCTTCTCACCCTGTGGGGAGAAGAATCCGTTCAGGATAAAATTAAAGGATCCTACAGAAACAAATCTGTTTTTGAGGATATTTCGGCTGCAATGATGGCCCTTTTCCTCCTCCTTCGCCTCAAAATCATGATGTTGTTCGGCGAACTTCGCAAAGCTATCATAAAACAAATTTCGCGTTCGTCCATCTTGGCTACGGTGTCGTGCAAAAACCCCCGTTGAGCATGTGCGAAATTATAGCAAGTGTAAACACACGAATCGGATATGGGTCACAATTAAAAAGACCGTGTAAACAGACGGTCCAAAAAATCGGATGTAGGCAACAAATCAGAATTAGGCATCAAGACCTGCAGTGTCATCACCTAGGGTTCATTTTATTGAGACTGTTCGCCACACTTTTAATCATTGAAGCCTATTCCACCGTAGTGTGTGCCATTTTAACTCAATAAAAATTACAATGAATCCGTTATTAGAAAACAGTTGTGATGCAGGGCTTAAACTTAAACTTGGACTTCTCAATGTAAGATCACTGGCTCCTAAGGCACTATTAATAAATTAAATGATTACTGATTTTAGTCTTCGTGCCCTATGCCTTGTAGCTCTTCACCCTAAATTACCATTGTTACTGTGTATCGACCACCTGGGCTGTACACTAATTTTCTTAAGGAATTTGCTGATTTTGGGGCAGCATGGTGGTGCAGTGGTTAGCACTGTTGCCTCACACCTCTGGGACCTGGGTTCGAATCTCTGCTTGGGTCACATGTGTGTGGAGTTTGCATGTTTTCCCCGTGTCGTCGTGGGGTTTCCTCCAGGTACTCCAGTTTCCCCCCACTACTTTAGCTAATTGGGGTTGCTAAATTGCCCTTAGGTGTGCATGTGTGAGTGAATGGTGTGTGAGTGTGCCCTGCAATGGGCTGGCCCCCCATCCAGGGTTGTTCCCTGCCTCGTGCCCATTGCTTCCGGGATAGGCTCCAGACCCCCCGCGACCCACTAGGATAAGTGGGTTGGACAATGGATGGATGGATGGATGGAATTTCCTGATTTTTTTAACAAACCAAAGTACTGACAAAGCTGTTATTGTTGGTGATTTTAATATTCACATGGAGAAAGACAGTGATCCTTTAAAAATAGCATTTGCTGCTATTCTTGACTCTGTAGGTGTATGTCAGAATGTAGTCAGGCCTACTCATGATTGTAACCATACCCTTGACTTGATTATTAGCAATGGCATCCTGGTGGAACATGTATCTATTATACCTCAGAGTCCTCTGCTTTCAGATCATTTTGAAATTCAGTATAGCCTCAAACATTCCATTGCCTCACTAACTACAACAACATTTATGAAACAACTTCCATAGTCCTTCAGCCTTACATCTGAAGCATTGTGTGTAAATGAACTTGAAAAGGCAACTGCAAACATGGATAAATCCCTTTGTAGCACTCTAGATCTTGTAGCTCCACTTAAGAATATAAAGCATGATTAGAGATAAGAAATCTGCCTCCTGGTACTCTGATCATGATCGTGAACTCAAACAGGCATCACGCAAGCTAGAGCGCAACTGGCGCTCTGCTAAACTAGAAGTTTTCAAATATGCCTGGAAAGAGAGCCTCTCTAAATACAGACAAGCATTAGTGACTGCTAGGTCTGTGTATCTCTCCAGATTAATAGATGCGAACAAAACCAATTCCTATTTGAATCCGTGTCTAGGTTAACACAGAATTCTTCATTAAACTCGCAAGTCCAGCAAGCTCTTAAGAGTGATGACTTTATTACATTTTTTTAATGATAAAATAACTAAGATTAGACAGACCATCCAGTGCACGTCCTTAGCTACTTACAGCTGCCAGCCTCCGGCTAGTCTTATGCCTACCAATAATGAGACCTTTGAATCTTTCCTTCCTATAAAACACTCAGAACTTTTGAGCTTAGTTTCCTCCTAGCCTCGTAGACCCAATTACTACAAAATTCTTCAAGGAAATTGTACCGCAGATTAGCACTACCCTGTTAAATGTGTTAAATTCATCTCAAAGGCTTGGATATGCTTAATGCTTAATGCTTATTAAACATCATTGAAAATTTGTGGGTAGATCTTTAAAGAGCTGTGCATGTGTCACGTTCAGCGAAGGAGGCGAGCAGGGAAGCAGGAGAGCAAGCCAGGACTTCAGGTCGAACTGGGTTTAATGAACCAAAAACAGGCAAGCACGGACAATAACGAGACAATACAATGACGGATCTGGCATACATGGGGAGACGCGGACTCATATACACAGGACAAGGCAAAAGAAACAGGAAACAGCTGGGCATGATCGGGGAAGCACACGTAGATAATGAGGGGGCATGGCACACACTAGGAGCGGACAGAGCGGGGCGTGACATAACCCCCCCCCAAAGGCGCGCACTCCGGGCGCGCCCGAGAGGAGGCGACGGACGGGACGAAACCGGGGAACAGGACCTGAAAGACAAAAAGCAAAACATCAACGAGGGACAGGGAACAGGACAGAGACACAAAACAAGAACAAGGACCAAAAGAAAGACAGGACCTGACAGAGGACGGGGAACGCAGACAGACAGACCAAGAAGGGAGACACAGAAGGGGAGAAAGGCGGAACAAAAGGGCCTGGAGTGAACGGAGGAGGAACAAAGGGATGAGGAGCAGAGACAGGCGGGACAAAGGGAAAGGGAGGTGGAAAGAGGGGAGCCCGAGGGAGCCCAGGCAGGCGACGGGCAGCGGCCAGAGGGGCCGCAGGGGAGAGGGAGGAGGGAGCAGGAGGGGACCACCCAGGGGCCAAGGGAACGGGATGAGGGAGTGACGGAGGGGACACGGAGGGAGCAGGAGGGAACACCAGTGCAGGCAGGCAGGAGGGGGAAGCCGCGGCAGGCGGAGGCACAGCCGGAGCCGGCGAAGGCGCCGTCCGACACTCAGCCGGAGCAGGGGGGCCCGGAGGTGGCCGACACGGAGGCGGGACCGAGGACCGGCACCGAGGATCCAGGGGGAGACCCGGCGGAGACCGCCAACCCCGAGCCGGAGGACCCGCAGGCAGCCACCGAGCCACAGCCAGGGGCCGAACGGGCGAGCCAGGGGGCAGGGCGGGCGGAACCCGGGCCCGACGCCTATGTCCCCGTCCCTTGCGGGACACTGAAAGGCGGGGTCCTGGGGTGCATCCGCCTTGCCGGGGTAAGGGCGAGGGAATCAGGGCCTCCAATGAGGCAACAGGCGGGGCAGCCGGAGCCTCGGGCGTGGAAGCAGGCGGGGCAGCCAGAGCCGCGGGCGTGGCCGCAGGCGGGGCAGCCAGAGCCACAGGCAGGACGGGAGAGGCGGCCTCAGGCAGGGCCGCGAGCAGGACGGGAGAGGCGGCCTCAGGCAGGGCCACGGGCAGGACGGGCAAGACAGGCAGTTCAGGTGCCGGCAGGACAGGCGAGACAGGCAGTTCAGGTGGGAGCACCTCGGCGGGTGCCTCTGGCGTGCGACCAGCAGGGGCCGCCTTGGCAGGCACCGCCCTCACGCGGCCAGCAGGGGGCGCCTCGGCGTGCACCTCCCGCCTGCGGCCAGCAGGGGGCGCCTCGGTGGGCACCTCGGGCGTGAGGCCAGCAGGGGGCGCCGCCTTCACGCGGCCAGCAGGGGGCGCCGCAGCGGGCGCCGCCATCACGCGGCCAGCAGGGGGCGCAACCGCGGCCACCGCAGGCATTGCCGTAGGCAGAGCGGTGGCAGCTGCAGGGACTGCATGCGGGTCAGGCAGGACAGGCGGGTCAGGCAGGTCAAGGCGGCCCCTGCTGGTCGCACGCCAGAGGCACCCGCCGAGGTGCTCCCACCTGAACTGCCTGTCTCGCCTGTCCTGCCGGCACCTGAACTGCCTGTCTTGCCCGTCCTGCCCGCGGCCCTGCCTGAGGCCGCCTCTCCCATCCTGCTCGCGGCCCTGCCTGAGGCCGCCTCTCCCGTCCTGCCCGCGGCTCTGGCCAGCCAGTACAGGACCTCTTCAACCAAGCCAAGGTACTCCTCCTCGGCTAGGGGGGATCCGTTCTTGGGGAGATTCGGCATTCTGTCACGTTCAGGCAAGCAGAGAAGCAGGAGAGCAAGCCAGGACTTCAGGTCGAACTGGGTTTAATGAACCAAAAACAGGCAAGCACGGACAATAATAACGAGACAATACAATGACGGATCTGGCATACATGGGGAGACGCGAACTCATATACACAGGACAAGGCAAAAGAAACAGGAAACAGCTGGGCACGATCGGGGAAGCACACATGGATAATGAGGGGGCGTGGCACACACTAGGAGCGGACGGAGCGGGGCGTGACAACATGCAAGACGACCAAAGAATATTACAGAACTAGAATCCTTTTGCAAGGAAGAATGGGAGAAAATGCCAAGTACGAAAATTGAAAGACTTTTAGCTGGCTATAAAAAGCATTTGCAAGCTGTTATATCTACCAGAGGAGATATTACTAAGTACTGATTATGTAGGGTGCCCAAACTTTTGCAGAGTGCCACAATAATGTTTTTATTTTTTATCTTTGTTCAATTTATGGCATAAAAAGTAACTATGTATCAATTAGGCATGTGCCGGTATCACATTTTCATGCTGCGATTAATTGATTGAGCTTTTATCACGGTATACAGTATTATCACGATATTGTAATTTTACAAGAGAAACAGGTAAAAAAACACAAAAAACTTCAGTTTCGTCAACTTAGTAACTTTAATAACTTTTTAATTAACTAAAAGTACTTCAAACATTTAAATACAAATAAATATAAATAAAACAATACACAATATAAAAGTAAACTTGAGCAATTATATCAAAGTGAATGTGCAAACTGCAAAAGAACAACATTTGTTATATGTTTTTAAATAGATTTAAGAGCAAAAAACAATTTTTAAAGAATCAACAATAAACATTTTCAACCAATTCCTGGTATCTCTTCTGGGCTGCCTGGCATATTTTAGTCCTCGAGATTAAAGTGCAAAAATGTGAGCATGTTCACTTTTTCTGGCTTGAGCTTTGAACGCTGAGGTGAGAGGATATGTCCACTGGCACTAAATACCCTCTCTGAAGGAACACTTGTTGCAGGAATGCAGAGAAACTTCTCAGCCAAGGTAGCAAGATGAGGAAGTTCTTCAGCATGCAAACTCCACCACTGCAATGGATCTGCCTCTGATTTTATTAGTGGCAGAGAAAGATACAGTTTGATCTCAGCTTCAGTCTTTGACTTCATGCTGCCTTCACCCTCCTGCTCCTCTGCTCTCTGCTGCCTTGTGGAGGTGATTTTGTTGAGCAGGGTGGCCAAGCTTTGCTGCTGTTTTTCAGAGGTGGGTGTGTGTGTGTGTGTGGGGGGGGGGGTTGTGCTGCTTTGCTCTGTCTGGGCAGCTCCCTCACTCAGTGTTGTCATCTCTGCCAGTTTTGAGGCTTCCTCAATACAGCAGTTGACCGTGGCATCAAGGTCATCAGAAAAGCTTCCTTTAAACCGGGGATCAACGAAGCTTGTCAAGTCCATCACCTTCTTTGCATCAACACTGTACCTGGATTCAAGATCTGACTTCATTACCCTCTTCAGGTCTATGGTGAGGGCACTGTCTTCATTTTTTACCTCAAGAATGTCTGAGATGATGTGACTTAGCACCGGCCTCAGGGCTGACAGACTTACTCTGCTCTCTGAAGCCAAAGCATCAGTAAAAGCACTGAGTGGTTGAAGGATTTGCAAGACTTGTTCAATGACTGCAATATCTGCATCCTTTGGCATCAAATGCCATGCGCCTCTCTCCGTTGCCAGTACAGCACAGACTGCCTGCTGTTGTTCAATAAACCTCTGCAGCATTTTCTGTGTCGATCCCCATCTAGTGACTACGTCATGGATGAGTGACCTCTGAGGGACATTTAAGGCCTCTTGTTTATTTCCAGCTTCTTGAAAATCCCTGCACCAAATGTCGACAGCTTCGGACAGCTGTGTCCACCCTCTGGATTTTCAGAGCTTTAGAAATGGCCAGATTCAAGTTGTGGCCAAAACACCCAAACCACTGGCCGGGAAAGGTGGTGGTGTCACTCGTCTCGAATGCCTTTTTCATGTTTGTAGCATTATCAGTTGTAATACTGACAAAAAACTCTTTGTTGATGCCCCACTCCTGCAACATGTTATCAAAAAATTCACTGATATTGTCAGCAGTGTGGTCTTCTGGAAAAAACTGTGTTTCCAGGCAGTTTGATTGAAGTTTCCAATCTGTGAGGTAGTGGATGGTGAAGCTGATATATGGATGACCACTTCCTCCACTGCTGGTCCATAGGTCAGTAGTTGCTGCATACCATTTTCCCTGGGCTATACGCTTGCCAACATCCTCTTTTAGACTGTTATACATTTTGGGTAATTCTGTCTTAGAGAAAAACTTCTGTGAGGGAACTTTGTAAAGTGGAACTGTTGTCTTCATCAGTTTCAGAAATCCTGGTTTTGCTACTGTGTAAATGGGGATCATGTCTTTAGCAATACAGTATGCTATGGCATAATTGATTTCCTTGGCCCGATGAGATGAAGGTCCATATGAAGCCTGACGCTGGAATGCCTCTTGAACTGTTGGCTGAACGATGGCTTCAGCTGAAGATTAACCAGCACTGCTAGATGCATGGCCACTCTGTAAAATAGGAATGAAAAATATTACTTCATACCTCTGATAATTTAAATAAAAGATGCTGTTCAGACAGAGAATATTACAAGCAAAGTAAATTTTCGTTTTTTTGTTTTTAGATTAAAAATAACCCAAGTTCCAACTTTCAACTAAATGCATCTGTCATTTCATACTATATTTTAGTAATAGAAAACACACGATGATGAGCTTAAGTTTTGCACTTTACTTGTACTCTCTTGTAAACATGTAAACATCAAGTTTACTCGCACTGTGTGAAAATGTATGATTGTGTTGCATTCCTTTTTTAAATTAAAATCAAATTATTCTGCCTAACTTCCATTATTAATTACAGAACTTACTTTTAGCTGAGTATTGTATTTTGTTGTTAAAATACGAGACGCAAACTTAAGTGTAGCAAGTGGAGTTCATGCTAACTCTTAAACTAACGTTACATGGAAGCAAGCAACATGCAGCAAATGGAAATAAGTTAACGTAATTTTGCCATCCTGTCTTTCAAATAGTTGTTTTATGTGGTATTCAGCATGAGAAATGAAGTGTCTTACCTTTATCTCCCTGAATTGCAGTGGATGGTTGTCGCGAATATGAGCGAACATGTTAGACGTGTTCCCGTGTTTAGCAGCCACTTTCCGTCCACATGTTTTACACAAAGGGAAACCGTCTTCGATCAGCAATCCCTCTGCATTTTTTTGGAACCCAAAATATTTCCAAACCTCTGACTTTACCCTTTTTGAAGGGGGATAAATTGTCGGCAGCGTTCCTCCTTCCGCCATGCTTCTTCTTCGTGTGAGGATTAGAGTGCGGTGGCAGCGGCGGCGCGCACTGCGTGCACACAGTGCTTCTACATGTGGGGATTGTTTACATCAGAGTGCGCATCAGTTCTGCGCAGCATATACGCAGTGTTTCTTCAAGCGGTTGATGGAAATAAGCTAATGCGCGTTCTAAAAATATAAATTCGGATCTATTATTTTTCACAGTATTTTGAAGTGCCCGCGATAACAATATCGTGCATATTCATTACCGCGATTTATCGCATTACCGAATACCGGCACAAGCCTAGTATCAATGTTTGGTGAAAATATTGTGCATTTTTTCCATTTCCTACAGAGACTGTGTTTACATCTTTTCAATAAAAAAATGACCAAAATATGTTATTTATTGAGGGGTGCCCAAACTTTTGCATACCACTGTATATCTATTAACCCTGATGATGAAAAACAGAAAAACAGAAGTACTGGTAATTGGTCCCTAGGCTGCATGAAATAAGTTTCACCACCTCAACATCGGTGGCCTTCCTACACAACCTAACACAGTGGTTAGAAATTTTGGTCTTCTAGTTGATTCAGATTTATTTTTTGATGCTCACATAAGAAGTATTACTAGAACTGTGTTTTATCATCTACCGAACACAGCCAAACTTCGGAAGATGCTCTCCCTTCATGATACAGAAAAATTAATACATGCCTATATAACTTCCAACCTGGACTACTGTAATGCCCTCCATTCTGGTTGCCCATCTGGATCCATACATAAACTTCAGCTGGTACAGAATGCAGCAGCCAGAGTTCTCACAAACAAAAGAATTTGATCGCATTACACTTGTCTTATACTCCCTTCACTGGCTTCCAGCTAAGCCTCTGATTGACCATAAAATACTGCTATTAACCTATTCAGCACTAAATGGCCTTGCACCAGAATACCTTAGTGATCTGCGGGATTCAGGCTCACTCTCAATATTCAAGTCTAGAGTCAAAACACACCTGTTTAGTTTAGCTTATAGGGACTCTAGCTCTAGCTAACTGCTCACTCCCAGTTAGACCTGTAGTGTGAGGTGTAGAGCTGGGTGGGGATCGGTGCCATTGGCTTTGGATAAACTGAACTTTCAGTGCTGTCACTCTAGCTTCACAATCCTTTGCGGAATTGGAGTGCTGACTTTTCAGGGACTCCCCATGCCTGCATTCCCACTTGCCTCTCCCTCCTACAGTACTTATGCTGCCATAGCCATATCTGACGAAGCTTACATACTGCACTCACCTAACTGTTTGCGCTGCCTCTAGTCTCCCCTATTTTGGCAAATTTTACATTTTATTTCCCCTACTCCCCCTGGGGTGTGCTGCCTGGAGACCTCAATTTATCAAGATATCCTGCACACCCTGCTACATGTGACGTCACCACTACCCATGACGTCCTTGCATCCTGCTCGCCGTTCTGTCTGTGTCATCCTCCATGTACAGTTGTGGCCAAAAGTTTACATACACTTGTAAAGAACATTATATCATGGCTCTCTTGAGTTTCCCGTTATTTCTACAACTCAGATTTTTCTCTGATAGAGTGATTGGAACAGATACTTCTTTGTCACAAAAAACATTCATGAAGTTTGGTTCTTTTGTGACTTTATTATGGGTTAAGTGAAAAAAGTGATCACATCTGCTGGGTCAAAAATATACATACAGCAGTGCTAATATTTGGTTACATGTACATGTCAGAGACCGTGATAAAAGCAGGAATGAGGAATTGTTTGGTGAGTCCGGTTGGTAAGAGGGAGGGTGAAAGTTCATACAAACATGGAGTCGAACGTGATTCGCATAAGAGCAGTTTATTCGCACGTAAGGTGGAATTTTCACCCTCTACAGCCAGCCTGAAATGCAAAAAGAGGGATGAGTGCAGTTTAGTCATGCTAACTGGTAGAGGTGGCCCATATCATATCATTCACGATAATACCGGTAATTTTTTTTTTGCCCGGGGGGAGAAAAATATATCATGATATGCTAATTTCATGGCGTAAAGACGTCACATCATTACGTAGCGGATTACGCTCACATGCGGCACAAAGTTATTAAAGTTGTGATTGTGAAGGCAAACATGGCTGGAAGTGGTACTGCTGAAGAATTAACTCCCAAAAAAGCAGCTACTTCAGTGGTGTGGAATTCTTTTGGATACAAACAAGCAGATACAGAACCCACCACGGTAATATGCAAGGAGTGCAAGTAGCCTGTACAATTGAAAGGGGTGAAATATCTCTAACTTATTTCATCATTTCAAGCATCGGCACCTGAGTCTGTACCAGGAAAGCTCAGGAGCTAATGCTACGAAACCAAAACAAAGTGTATTTCAGTTCATAACTCGCTGAAATCTTATTGTAGAAACATGAAAAAATGCTAAAGACTAAATCCGTAATCTGTCTTCTTTTCAAAACGTTTTCAAAACAGGTATTAAAGTCTTTAAAATTAGGTTAAATAGGCAAAAAAGTAAACCATGTCACCTTTCTTTGTTTTGCCTGCATCGGGGGGCGTGTAGTACCGCTATCACCCGAAGATCGCTATTCACATTATAAATAGTATTAGCGCGTACTCAAATCGCATTCGCATGGTAATTTAATGAAGAACGCAACGGTGAAACGCGATCCAGATACATCAGGGTCATGCATACACATGAAAGTTGCTATATATTAAATGAAAGGAGCTTTTTCTTATTTATTTATCCAACTGAATGTTGCAACTACATCATTCAGATATCTACATGTAGCCAAGACTTTGGTGATCGGATATCTGGGATCAAAACAAACTGGCACCATTGCTTACTATGTACTTTTATAATGTTTCTGCAAGTGTTCCAAACTGCATTTTGCAATGTCTATACTTTGATGTCAAATTAAAATACTTCACATAAATCTGATATATTTACAAAGTACACTAAGATTAAGGCCTAAGGTTTAATGCCAAAACAACTATATAAGAAATAATAAGAAATAAGAAATAATTTGCCATGAATTAAGTTTATGATATTTAAAGAAATGTGACTATGCCACAGTCAGTGAAAGTGTGTTCCCTACCCCTAGACCCCAGAGGGTTAAAGGCAACTTATTTTTTTGTTGATTGTTACACTAATGCTCAAAAGATTTGAGTATTTTCATTTCATTTTTTGTAAACTACACGTTATATTTTGTAGTGGATTTTATTTGTTATACTATTTATGTTTTATACAGACTTTCAATCCAAAGAAGAGAGGGCGAGTTTTAATTTTTTAAATTTATTTTACTTTAAGACTAAATACTTTACTAAATACAGTTATTGCACTAAAACTAACCTGTGTAATATATTTTTTAAGTTTTTGCAGAATATTTTAAGGTAACCTGTTTTATTTATTAGTGGTGTAAATCACAGCTTTCCTTAAGATTCCTTAAGCCAATGGTTCGATTTTTTTTATCAATCGATCAATCAATCAACGTTTATTTATATAGCACTTTACAGCAACCTAAGTTGAACCAAAGTGCTTCACAGCAATAAAATAACAATGAAATAACCTTAATAATAAAAACAAAGAAACATATTATTGCAACCAAATAAATGCACAATATACATATACATAAAAACAACATAAAATTATAAATTATTAAAAGCCATTTTAAAGAGGTAGGTTTTTAGTTGTGCTTTAAACAAACGAAGATCCGTAAGTTTGCGTAACTCTGGTGGAATAGTGTTCCAGAGTTTAGGACCAGCGACTGCAAAGGAGCGATCACCCCATTGTTTGGATCTTGACCGAGGGACCACTAGCAGGTTTTGGTTTGCAGAACGTAAGGCTCTACCCTGGTGATATAAACTTACTGTCTCACACAAATAAGAAGGTGCCAAACCATTAATCGCATTAAAAACAAACATCAGAAGTTTAAACTGAATCCGGAACTGTACCGGAAGCCAGTGAAGTGAGCGCAGGATCGGTGTGATGTGATCATGTTTACGGTTATTGGTCAGCATACGAGCCGCAGCATTCTGCACAAGTTGCAGACGGTGTAAACGAGCTTGGGTGATTCCCACATAAAGTGCGTTGCAGTAATTGAGGCGCGAGCTAATAAATGCATGAATGGCTTTTTAATACCTCAGAAATTCTTACGATACGATGTGATACGATACGATTCGATTCAGTTGGATACTGGGGATAGTAGTCGAAATGATAAAATTTCACACAATCCTTTACATTTCAATGGATTAAAAAAGGCAAATATAATTAGCTTTTTATCATATTTTATTGGGAACTGTAAACAAAATCTAGTGTAGTCAAGTATGTCCCATTAATCAAGCAAAATAAAGTGCAGTAAGGTATAAATAAAAACTTTGGATGGATGTAGATTAACATGGTGAATAATTTTTATTTTGAATCAAGTCTTCTCCAGACAAATACAAAAGTGTAACAAAAAGTATGTCCGTAACTGTCATGACCCATGGCTCGTATGACCCTCTCGTGTGCTAGAGGCTTCTTACTTGGTCCAGCTCCCCCATTCATTTTTATACCCTTTCTTAAGTTTAGTAGAAATAAATTGGAGGCTAACTAGGCGACTCGGTAGCTTGCAGCAGCTGGCGCGGTTGAACGCGTCATCCATCCGCTATTTTTTATGCCATACGATCTACCCACACTATCTTTGTGATCGACCAGTAGATCGCAATCGACGTATTGGGCACCCCTGGTGTAGACCATGTATATGTCGGAGTGGATCATGAAAACAATACTGGAACAGGCCAGAAAATAAAAACGCATGTATCGATATTTATGCGGTCACATCGATGCATCGGATCGTTTGCCGTTGAATCGATATATCGATACAAATCAATGTATTGTTACACCCCTAATGTTTATGCTGTCAAATGATTAACAAGCATTTTTTTCTGTATTTTCTTATATCATCAAATTTATCTTTATCGTCATAATACTCTAAAATATCGTGATATTATGTTTGGGCCATATCGCCCACCCCTACTGACTGGTGGATTGCGTTCGGGTGTATCTTTACGGATGGATGGTAGGTAGTTGCAGTTTGTTGAATGTCATGCTATATGTTGGGTGATGTTAGAGTAATTTGGTGCACTATATTTTAACCAAGCGATATCACTTTGTTCTTAGCCATGATCTGGAGCTGCAGCAAGTGGATATATTATGGTGTTGAATGGGAATTCTTAGCGTAAGGTAGTCATGTTTTAATTTATATTTAGTTTGGTGAAATCGTGGAATGATGGTGGTTAAAATAAGGGGGTTAATGATTAAATGTCTGTGTACTTATATATTGTAGCACCAACAGGGTACATGTCCCAGCATGCCACACATTCAGTTGTAAATAGCCCTTGTATTGTTGCTGTTATTGTTAATTTCCTTATTGTTGCGCGTGTTTACCTGTGTCTTGTGTGTCCCTGGTCTGATCCTCGTGTGTAACTAGCTTACGTAAATCTCCCACCATGTATGTGTGTTACAGTTCTGCGTCTGACAACCCTGTGTTTCCTATGTGTAATTGGGTTCGGTGTTTGTTGGGTGCCTGATGTAGTCCTTTTAAGGACTCCTAATAAAGAGTGTGTTTTCCACGGCAAGCAAGTGTCTGTCTCTTTCTCCGCTCCCACGATGCGTTGGTCCGCCCGACGCTACATTTGTGTCAGAAGTAGGATCCCGGAAGCCATCCCGTTGGCATGGCTGGAGCAGGCACTGATCCCCATCGTCTGGCAGGCTTGCTCCAGCAGACCTTGAGGCAGCGGAGAAGCGACAGCACCCCCTGAGGGACGAGAAGCTCGTCTACTTCCACTGCTTGCCACTGCTCGGAAGCTCGCACCAGAACCTCTGGCAGATGAGCAGGAGACGCCGGGGAAAGGGAGGCACCCACCACCCCATCTAGGACGCACCGGAACTGCGCAGCATGCCCTGAAGCTGCTCCTGCCTGCCTGCCCAAGCCTCAGCGAAAACGATACCGCACGGCACCACAGCAGACTCAAGCTGCTCACCAGCCGTCAAGAGCTCTCAGCTCGTCAGTGACGAAAGGCCATGGCGTGACTCCAGCTGCGAGCATGACCAGCAGAGGCAGCGGGTGGAGGCTGCTCTGTTGGAGCGGGAGGAGGCGTGCTGCGGCTGGTAGGCCCAGCTCGCTGAACAGCGCTGGGAGCTTGACGAGCAGTGGGAGCGGGTCCACCAAGACTGGGTGCGGTTGATGGAATCCACGGAGCGTGGCGAGCTGCCAGCTTGACCAGGGCAGGAGCTGGAGCAGCTCCGCGGTGAGTTAGCCAGCTGGGAGAAGGAGCGTGACTGCCATGGGTGCCTGGCTGAGGCAGCAGAGGCGGCATTATGGGGCTGGAAACGGCACTGCTTGGCCGGGAGGAGGCGCGTCGCGGGTTGGAGGCCCAGTTGGCTGAAAAACACTGTGGGCTACAAGAGGCGGAGGTCATGCTGCATGGCCGGGAGCAGGTGTGCCGTGCTCTGGAGGCTCAGCTAGCCCAGGAGCAGGGCAATTGGCTGCGCGAGCCCCTGGAGTGGGAGCTGCTGTGCAGGGCTGCCCAACCCTGTGAGCAGGAGGCCCCACGGCAGGACCTGCTTGCCCCACAACACCCAGGCCCTAAGCGTGGTAGGCAGAAGGGCCAGGGGCAGGAGGGGGCCACCCCACCGGAAGTTTCCAGTGCGCTGGGAGTGACCTGCCCCGTCATTGGAGGTGATGCACCAAACGGCTGCCAAACGGACTCCTGGGACTCACATCAGAATGGAGGAGGGGACTCGGGGTGGTGATCGCCAGGACGGTCGACCTCTAAGGAGGGGACAGTGTAGCACCAGCGGGGCGCATGTCCCAGCATGCCCCATGTGCAGTTGTAAATAGCCCTTGTATTGTTTCTGTTATTGTTAATGGTCATATTGCCTTATTGTTGCGCGTGTGTTTACCTGTGTCTTGTGTATACCTGGTCTGATCCTTGTGTGCAACTAGCTTACGTAACTCTCCCACCATGTATGCGTCTTACAGTTCTGCGTCTGACAACCCTGTGTTTCCTATGTGTAATTGGGCTCGGTGCTTGTTGGGTGCCTGATGTAGTCCTTTTCAGGACTCCTAATAAAGAGTGTGTTTTCCACGGCAAGCAAGTGTCCATCTCTTTCTCCACTCCCACGTTGCCTTGGTCCGCCAATATGTTTGTGGTTTATTACAGAGAGTATTCCGAAGTGTTTGTACAGCTTTTCCCTTTTTACATTCTACTAATCTACCTCCAAGTATTATGGGGAATTGTTATTTAGTTGGTTATCGTATTTGTTTTATTGTGTGTTTTTTTTCTTACCTTTGTTGGGGGGTGGGGGGTAGTCTTTGTAAGGGCATGGATAAGAAAATGTTGCTCATTAGCACCTGCCCAATGTACCTGATTGCTGTGGATTTGCTGTGGTGTTTCTTTTATGTTCCTTGCTGTTAGTGCATTGTGCTGTGCCGTGGATGATCGTATTTGAGTGCGGTACTGGTTAACAAAAGTTATTCCGACCTCAATTAACTGTATGTGCCTGGCCGTCTGATGTTAGTGGGCCATTGGGCAGGGAATTACTTGTCAGTGCTCTTTTATTGGGGTTTATGTATGAATAAACTTATTAACTTTTTGTATGTACCAGCCTTCTTTGTGTGTCCTTTAAGATCCCTGTTGTAGGGAGATTAGTGGAGAGCAAGTATTGCATTATGTTACACAAGTATGCCTGTGTCGGCTGTCTAATGTAAATTTTTTGATTAGTGATTGGCTTGGTCTGTACTCTGTGGTATAACTGTCACTAATATTTGAATTTCATCAAATGATAAATCTATAAAAACTAGGTTTGGGTTAAAAGCCCTTCAACCACAACCTCAACATAAGAACAAGCCTAAAAAATCCACAACTCAATGAAATTATAAGCAACTTCAGAAGAAAAAATGCTCAGTGATTTAAAAGTAGACTTGGCAACACTGGATGTTTCTCAGTACAAAGAATGATAGTACTTGTGGTCTTGGCAAGACCGGTCTTGCTAACTTTCCTCCTAAGAATGAACTTGGGGCGAAATCAATCATAAAGTCATCTTCCTCAAATCTGTGGAGGTTATAGACATGAAGTAGGATTTTTGAGCTGTCATTTCCTATTGTTAAAAAGAAAAGAGTGAATGTCTTAATCAGCTGACATTAATTTGTGTGAATATTAGTGTTCTTCCCACTGCTCCATGAGACTGTATAGGTCCCCATTTCAAAATGCATGTTAATCCTCTATGTCCATCAATAGTCTATTTTGTGAGACATACTGTCATTTAGTTCTGACAGCTAATACACAGTGATGTTGTCTGATGTTAGCTGAAATTATCTTAAATGCTCACTGTGCCAACAACCATATTTCCTGCAAAGAAAAGGAACAGAGTACACAAGTAGTATACAATGGATATAAAAATGCCATGTTTTTGTGATGAAAAAAATTAGATCACGATAGATCATTTCAAAGCTTTTCCCACCTTTAATGTGACTCATAACCTGTACAGTTACATTGAAAAACAAACCTGTTAGGGGGGGAAATAAAATAAAAATCGTTCAATAAGCTGGTTGGATATGTGTGCACACCCTTAAACAAATACTTAGTTGAAGCACCTTTTGATTTAATTAACATTCAGTCTTTTTGGTAGGAGTTTATCATGGTTTTCATGTTTTGGGTTAGTAAATTAGATTTGGCTTTTGTCCCTGTGTCTGTGTTTTGACTTCAGCCTGGTTTTAACTTTGGATTTGTTTACTTTTCTTTTCTGATGTCTGTTTTTGACTTTGGACCATGATTCTGGAATTATATTTCTAACTTGGAATTGGATTTATAACACAATTTGATCTTCTCCTTGTCCAGTCATTATACTTGTAATTGCTAAAATAAATATTTTATTTGTTATTATTAATATACAGATAGAGGAACATAGCAACAGAGTATTGTGTTTGAGTGCCAGACCCATTTAGCGGTGATGTTTTTAAAATTGAAGGGCAAACCCATTACACATGCATGAAGTTACCCTCCTATGTATTTAAGATTTTACCTCAAATGGTCTCAGTTGCTTATGCTATGTTTGTGCTTTTTAATTTATTTTTATTTATTTATTTTTGTGTGGAGGGGGCAGCTTCACACAATAGCCATTGAATTACCAATATTTCCAATTGATTTATTACCATTATGGCCATGTTTCTCCCCAATTCAATTACTGCTGAAAGGGAGAGGAGAATGCAAGAGCTTTATGGTTCCTAATCGTTATTTAATAGCCCATTGGGTGGTTCATTACCAACATAAATTATTTAAACATTATTACATTATGTCATTACATTTGTTTCTTCATTGTAATGTTTTTGTACTTTTGGGATCTCTCATGTCATTAAAAAACAAAGGAATATCGGGAAGGGACAGAATTAGTGCAGAAAGGTGATTATAGTTAGATATTCTAGTATGAAGCGGCAGGTTAAATTAGTATACACAGAGTATACACAGAAGGGCTTACGATAGACACAAAGGGTCAACAGGGACGTATATAGTAGGGAATGTGAGATATTTACAACCATCACATAACATAAATATTAATGCAATATGGAACTGATCGAGAGGGTATTTTTTCAAGTATTTCCCAAATGTGGATGAGTCATCATTTAGGTGACGTCACATCTGTGGGTTTGATAACAGAACTACATCCTTTGGGAGTTCATTTTTAAATGTTAAAAAAGAAAGTATAACTAATATACGTGAAGGGAGACCCCAGGGATCCAAACGCAGAGGAAACAGGTAGCCAACACGAGAGACAGGAGTCATGGTCAGGTACACAAGTGGGGGTCGAAAGGCCAGAAGGAAGGGGTGCAGGCAGGTGCATGTACGGAAAAGGTACCAAGACAGGGACACACATTCACCAGTGTGGGTATCAGGTCTCCCTTACGAAACAAAACTATTGTATATTTAAATAAATGGAAATTACAGTCTATTTTATTTGACAACGCTGGACTGTCATGCCCCGCTCGTCCAATCCTCCCATGTGCCACGCCCCGTAATCTACGCCGTGCGGAATCCCTGTGTTTATCAGCTGTTTCTTGTTCTAGTCATTAGTCATATGTATTTCAGTCAGCATTCAAGTGTGTTCCACCAGTGCTGTCATTAACGTTGTGTTCCTCAGTGTGTGTGCGCCACTGATTAAACCCTTCGTTCCCCGACTTCCCGTCTCTCCCTCCTCTGTCCCCGCTCGGCACGACAGAACTTTTACTCACAATTTAAACACCTGTAAGCTACTGAAATTATGAAATTACAATCAGAAACCGCATTATTCATACCACAAATTAAAGTATTTTAATCTAAAAAAATAACTATGCATGCCCCTATAATATATGGAAAAACGTATTAGATACGTTTTCATATATTATAATATTTTGGAAAATACATAAACAATTTCGCCTTCATATATTAAAATTTATATGAACAACATATTGTCATGATCGCCGAGGCACAGACCGGGGAAGCAGGACATAAGCCATGGAGTCGGGTAACGTGGGATTTATTTGAATCGAAATCACTCGGAAACTTTAAACGTTAATGACCGGACTGGGAAACATACTCGAAGGTGGACTTAAGTACACAGGACTAATTAACAACAACGAGAGACAGCTGGCAAACGTGATTCCACACGAGGTAGCGAGGGGGCGTGGCACAAGGGAAGATCGGACGAGCAGGGCATAACACATACTTAGTGCAATATATTTTCATATATATTTTCATATTGGTCAGCAATCCAGATATTTCTGTGTTAAAGACAGTGGTTGTACTGAGAAAAGGTAGCAAGTTAAACATATATTTCTTTGTTGTTGATGTCAAAATAAAAATGGACATTGTTTTTGCGGTTAACCATAGTAATTTTGTATTTGTAATTTATATCAGATTATCAATCTAGTACTGAACACAAAATGTTCTGGTCTCTTTCTCACACTCCTGTTGACCTAGTTAAGGTCTCGATTTTGTCGAGACCTTAACACACTACACTACACTACACTACCAGTTCCAAATAATGGTAAGACATGACTAACCGCAACAGAACTTTTGACTTTACATGACTTTGTTCATAATTCTTCAGGACAAGTGTATTATAACAAAGAATGACAGGTCCAAGACATGGATGGATGGATGCATAAATTTACTACTCAAAGCGAAATTCATTAGACTAAAAAAAAAAAAAAAAAAAACTTGCCTCAAAGTTACCAGGTTACGGAGTTTGGCATTTTTCTTTTGTAAGCACTTAATTTCTGCTGGAGGCTGGAGAGAATCTCTTCTGCAGCTCTTACCTGAGCTTCATGTATGGCCTTCCTCTGTATTAACAAATATTTGACGTTAGTCAGGGGTGAAAGTAGTTTTCATTTCTTGCCGGTACTACAATCTTTTAATCACTTTATCGTTTTATATCTCTCTTCAGTCGCTCCTGAAAAAAAACTTTAATATTTAAGTGGGCTTACGTGAAATGACAAAAATGTTTTACTTGCAATCACTAAAAAAATATATATTTTAATAATATTCGGGTCGCGGTCGGTCAGGTCGTTTGAAATAAAGATGCCAATTAAACAATTATATAATTTACACATTTTTTATAAAAGACAAAGACTTTATTGGCTGAATAACTGCGGAAGATGCAGCGCAAGCTCGAGACTTTAGAGAGGTGACGACTGGGGAGTTCCAAAAACGCACCGACAGAAAGAGCAAAGTAGACATTTGCAGAAATTATTAAAAGCTATTGATCATAGTGCTGGCTTTGTCAACCTTTTAAAAAACAATTGTTACCTTTTAGCCTTCTTTTTAAGCCCAGGCCCTACTGTAATAAAATTTGTAGTGTGAAATCCTCGTATAATGAATTCGAGCGTCCCTGCAGCGCACCCCTTCAAAGTAGCCTAATATGCGCGCATAGGAAACATTTAAGTCATGACAATAGTTTGTCTGACAGAAAACACCTGTGCAGCGCTCTGTGATGTCGGAATAAACACAAATCACCACAAAAGAGGAACACATTTTTATCGAGGGGATTCTTCACACCAAACGCCCTGCCAAAATCCGACAGAGCGCAAATAAAAGACCTGTCTGCAGCAGACGCGTGCAAGTGCACCACAGACTAATAGCTATTTCGAGTAGCCTAAACGCTATTCTCTTCATCGAATGCATGTCTCAAATTACATTTTGTGGGTAGATGTGTTTTCAACTTAAACAGCGGACGTTACTCATTGTAAATGTGTTTTTTTAGACCGCATAGACCCTCTACTCTTACCAGTACTACGTACCGGCTGTAAATCTTATAACGGTACGTCTTACGTTCACCCCTGACTTTAGTTATACTGTATGTACAGTACATTACAAATTTACATGACTGACTTGTATTGTTTACAACAATTTGCAAGACACTTTAATGGCTTATGATTGAAATGTATTTCGATAAAGGACATTTATATGTTGATGAAATTTGGAAAATGATCAACCCAAGAAACAATCATTCAGTAAACCTAAATTATTATGTGTGCCCCTCTTAAAAGAGTGAATGGAAATCCATTCCATACCAAGTCAAGAGAGAGCTACTGAAAATTACCCAAAGTGACCTAAAACTAGAACTTGCCAACATTTAGCATCTATTAAAGTGCAAATCCATCTTAGCAGGGCACAGGAAAGATGGTCTTTCCACCAATCAGAAATCCTTTAAAAGTTAAGAAGAATCTTGTACAATCTAAGGAATAAGATAGCTTTCATGTTTTGCACACCTTTTGGTCCCTGTCTTAATTCCCTGCATAATTCCATGTGTTTAATGTAAAAATATTTTATTAATTTTTGACTAGTGTCAAACAAATAACTGCCCATAGACACTGAAACATCCATCCATTTTACAGGTGTTTTATTCACTGTAAAACATTGTTCCACAAACACACTGTGGTTCTAATGAAAGCATTGAGTTACTAGTTTCTTACCTCAAGCTATGGTACATAGCGCTTATTTGTATTTTGTATTTGGAGTTCCAGTATCTATTTCATACTCAAGTTACCTTTTTAATGTTGCCAGAAAATGAACTGGGTGCTTATTCTGTGTCTTCTTCAAAATCAAGTCGTTTTGGCTTCCTAATTCATCTATTTTTCATAACTAGTGAGGGCTCTTTATTTCCCGTTCAGTGAGAATGAGAGTACTTTCTTCATCTGAAACATTCAAATGAGTTACATGTTCTATATTATAATTATCACCACACAATATATCTAAAAACCACAATACAACAGGAAACGTGTAGGAAAAGTAGGCTTTGGTAGCTAAACTTATACTATATTGGCAAAAGTTCCAGAACACCCCTCCAAATCATTGAATTCAGGTGTTTCAATCACTTCCATAGCCACAGGTGCATAAAATCAAGCACCTATTTCTATGCATATGCATACTACTTCTACAAACATTTGTGAAAGAATGGGTTGCTCTCAGGAGCTCAGTGAATTTGCGTGGTACCGTGATAAGATGCCACCAGGGCAATAAGTGCATTTCTGAAATTTCCCCACCACTAAATACTCCACGGTTAACTGTTAGTGGTATTATAACAAACTGGAAGAAATTGGGAACAACAGAAACTCAGCCACAAAGTGGCTGGCCATGTAAAATCACAGACTGAGGACCACGCATGATGAGGCGCACAGTGTGCAGAATTAGCCAAATGTCTGTAGGATCAATAGCTACAGACCTCCAAACTTCATGTGGCCTTCAGATTAGCTCAAGAACAGTGCATAGAGAACTTCATGGAATGGGTTTCAATGGCCGAGCAGCTGCATCCAAACCTTACATCACCAAGTGCAATGCAAAGCGTTGGATGCAGTGGTGTAAAGCACGGTGCCACTGGATTCTAGAGCAGTGGAGATATGTTCACTGGAGTGACAAATCATGCTTCTCTGTCTGGCAATCCGATGGATGAGTCTGGGTTTGGCGGTTGCCAATGGCACTTGACTGACTGTATTGTGCCAAGTGTAAAGTGTGGTGGAAGGGGGATTATGGTGTGGAGTTGTTTTTCAGGGGTTGGACTTGGCCCCTTAGTTGCAATGAAAAGAACTCTTAATGCTGCAGCACTCAAAGCCATTTTGGACAATTTCATGCTCCCAACCTTGTGGGAATAGTTTGGGGATGGCCCCTTCCTGGTCCAACATGACTGCTCACCAGTGCACAAAGCAAGGTCCATAAGGACATGAATGAGCAAGTCTGGTGTGGAGGAACTTGACAGGCCTGCACAGAGCCCTGACCCCAACTCGACAGAACACCTTTGGGATGAATTATAGCGGAGACTGCGAGCCAGGCCTTCTCGTCCATTATCAGTGCCTTACCTCACAAATTATCTCCTGGAAGAATGGTCAAAAATTCCCATAAACACACTAAACCTTGTGGACAGCCTTCCTAGAAGAGTTAAAGCTTTTATAGCTGCAGAGGGTGAGCCAATTCCATATTAAAGCCTATGTATTAAGAATGGGATGTCATTTAAGTTCATGTGTGTGTGTGTGTAAAGGCAGGTGTCCCAATACTTTTGTATATACAGTGGTACCTCAGAACTCAAACTTAATCCGTTCAGAACACCGGATCGAATCCTAAAAAGTTCGGGTTCTGATCGAATTCTCCCCATAAGAAATAATGTAAAACCAATTTATTGGTTACCGGCTCAAAAAAAAATTACACCTAAATGTGTTTTTTTTAGCATTTAAACACAAAAACAAGACGAGCATATACTGTACTAGACACATTTATCAAAACAGTAATTTGTAAAGTAAGGAAATAAATGTATCCAAACAATGTGTAAAGTTAAAAAAAAAAAAATGTGTCCTGCTGTGTTTTGCCTGCCTTACCTGTAATTAAACCCCGTATTCCCCGATACGCTGACGTCTACGCCTTTGTCTCCGTTCCGTCCCCGCTCGCACTACAATATTATTATAATTAAATGTATTAATTGTTTATTATTAATATGAAAATAATTAATAATAAATTTTTATTTTTAAATGTTTTTTATTATATAATAATAATTACTGTTACTGTCTATCATTGTCTAAATGTATTTTTACTGTCTAAATATATGTATTCAGCTGGTGTAAACGTGCATGATGCTATCGCAACAAATGCGAGGCTGAGACTGAAGCTTTACCCTTTGTTTTCGCCGAGAGACGTGCCGCGTGACTCATTTCCCCACGCGTACGAGTTATCTTAGGTCGGCTTTCACGGTTTCACTTCTGAGATTCCTATCGAGCTCTACGTATTTTTTTTTCCGAACTGGTTGGTTCGACCTTTAAGAAATTCGATTTCTATTGAATAACTGAGGTACCAGTTGTATCAATATACTCGGAGCTAGAAATGTGTGATTAGCATTCATGTCCCATTATAATTAATCCCCGAAAGATTCTTTGCAGCAATCACAGTGCATTACTAATCTATTGTAAAGTCATTATCTGAACAATTATTAATTAAAAAATCTAATATTAAGTAAAATTACAGAAAAATTATGATAATCGTAATAAAACACTGAGGGAATGGCACATTGTGACACAACAGTGACAAGTAAGACTAGCTTCAGGACCATGTATTTCTGCTTTACATAAGCCTACATACTGTAAATCAGCATACGGTTAAACAGAACTTGCAATATCAAGCATATAAATTAGCAGTACGGAGCGGAATTCATGCCACCTTAAAACGAAAACTTCAGGATGCACGGAAAAACAATCAATGCGATGCAAAAACCATGCCATATTGCAAAAGAGGCAATGCTTTTCAATGAGTGTCATGATGAGAATGTGACACAATGAAAAGCAAAACCATCATTCCATTGCTTTGCATCTTAAGTACCATTCAGGAAAACAATTAGAATGCTTTACATTACTCATAGTTCAATGAAGAAATCGTGCCACATCACACCGAAATGCAATGGCAATATTTCTTGCCTAAATATTTCTGTAAAAGACATTCTGAAGTGAGGCTCTTGGGCACAGCTGGGGTGTAGTAGTTGTAGCCATAGCCTATTCTATAATGGCTGTCACCTCATCCATTAGATCTTAAGCGACTGTCCCAACCTGATTTCCGCAACCATGCCCTAGCATGAAACCCTAGCATGATTTTCTGGATGGTAGCTAAATAACTTGCAAAGCAATTGAATGGTGATTTTGCTTTTTATTGTGTCACGTTCTCCTTACAAAGCTCACTAAAATTGTGCATTGCATTTCTACGTGGCATGGTTTCTGCGTACTGCGCACTGTAAAACAATATGTCGCGTCCATTGTTTTTCCGGACTTGCCAAAGTTGTGTTTGCATTTCAAAGTGGCACAAATTCTGCTCCATAGTCTGGCTAATAACCTGGAGTTTAATAATAAGCTACCAAACAACTTACCTGACAACTCCAGCACCTTCGCTTCCTGTACAGGCCATCTGTTAAAGCAGTGGTTCCCAAACTTTTTTCTTTCATTATCAACTTGGCAGGAAGAAATATTTTCATACCCCACATCAACAAAACAATGAGAGAAAAGTCTAGTTGTAATTTTACTTAGATAAACTCATTAACATTATTTTTTTCAGTAACTTTTGTTAAGCAAAAAAACAACTCACTTCAAACAACTTTTTGTGACATTCGTCACTACACTGCTTCAATAGTCAGCACTTTAAAAAAAAAAAAAATACAACAATAAAATGCAGTCTGTATAAACAAAAAGAAATGCAGAAACTTGTGAAGAGAGGTGAACAAGGCATTTAGTGGTAAAAAGGTAATGGCAGAAAAACCATTCTCACAGAGATGGGACGTAGCAAAGGGAAGCAGAATGCCCACAGCTCTTTGTCCTATGAGTGGATGCTCCCTCTCCACACCAAGCCAGAATTCATTCACTGTCTGTGCTGCAAACCTCATCCTGAGGGTGGAATCAGATGTCATCTCAATGAAATGGTCTTCAGCAGAAATAAAATCAGCAGGTGCAGCTGAGCACAGTTGTTTGGGAAGTATTTGTGAAAAAATGCTCTCAGGGCAGAGATGTGTTCTTTAAGACACACTGTGCTAGGTCCCAACTGACTCACTTCAGCAAATTCACACAGATTCTCAAAGCAATCAGCATTTCCTTCATCAAGTCGCCTGCTGTCTCAAGAATGCACTGATTTTGTCTGCCTACCTCAACTGGAAGATGTTTGTCTCTGCCTTGAAGCTGAAGATTTAATTCATTCAGCTTTCCAAATATATCGCTGAGATAGGCCAGCTTCATCAGAAAGTCTTCATCGCTAAACTTGTTTGCAACTTCATGCATGCGTTCCTCCTCCAAAAACATCAGAATTTCCGCTCTGAGCTGAAAGACTCATGTTAGCACTTTGCCTCATGAAAGTTACCTCGCCTTGCTGTGAAACAGAACAGCTACATGTTTGGCTCCCACCTCCTCACAAAGTGCAGAGAAAAGTCGTGCTTTAAGGGGTCTTATTTTGTGCCCGGGACGGGAACCTCTTGATAAGTGCCTGCAACCCCTTATTTTTCCCTGCCATTGTTTGTGCACCATCCGTGCACACGCCCACACAGTTTTCCCATTTCAGGTCATGTTCTGTAAGATAACAGTCAAGAAGCTGTCGCAATACTTGGGACATACTTGCAAAACAGCAAATCCTCACACAGGGACTCTGACATGACAAAGCGAACATAAGCAATAAACAGACAGTGTTTATTGCTGTCTGTAGCCTCGTCCACCTGTAAGGCGAAACGCTTGTCTTTCAGTGTAGCGATGAGATGTGCTTCAATGTCACTTGAAATATCACATATGTGCCTTGCTATTGTGTCACTGGACAGAGGTACAGCCTTTAATTTTGCAGTGCTCGTCTCATCGAGCACAGTTGACACCATACATAAAGCTTTGGGGAGTATGAGCTCCTCCGCTATCGTGTGTGATTTCTTGCACTGGCCAATTCTGTATGTAAGGAATAATTGACGACGGGCCGTTGAATTATTAGAAAAATAATGCACACCCGAGGTGGTGATGCGGCCACGACGCGAAGCGGAGTGGCCGTTACACCTCGGGTGTGCATTATTTTTCTAATAATTCAACGGTCCGGAGTCAATTATTACGCTTATACTACGGTTGCCACATCTCAAGACATCGATCAGATTATATATTTCAAGGGATTCGTCTGGTTTTTCTACTTAAATCGCTATTGTGAGTAGGATTATTTCTTCCGCATCTCATCCAATGACTCTTTTGCTAGTTCCAAAACGTCATTAGCTGTTGTTTTTTTGGTGTTTTCTTCGTGTTTTTCTCCCTCGAGTATGTCTAGCTGTTCTTCGCTGATCGTTTTATGTCTTTTGTTGTTGCCGGCTGCCTTTGATGTCCGCTTCCGTTTATGTTGTTTTTCATCTGGACTGTCTAATACTGCTGCAGCCCAGTTGTTGAAAGTTTCATATTCACCGTAAATATTAAAATTTACTTTCGGAAAATCGTCTGTCATGTTGTTGTTTTTGTTAGTCCTGTGTGCTGTATAGGTACTGTATGCTAATTTCCGTTATTACAGTTAACTATGCGAAGTGATATGGAACTGTAATGCGGTCAAGAGAGCTGCCTGGAACTACGTTCGCCGTGCGTTTCCCTGAAAATAATTGCACACCTCAGAACGTTCGTCAGCCAATCAGATTCAAGCATTCAACGGTCCCGTAGTATAAGCAACTTTATTACACGGCTCTCTGGAATGCTTGATTCTGATTGGTCAGTTGAGACATTTGCAGGTTCATTATTTTCAAATAATAACCGCTCCAAGGTAATAACGCATAGTCATGTGGTACTATATCGTTTCGCGGAAAGATAAAAATGTTATTTTAAAACAAATATGCCAATAAAATGTTTCAAATTCATATTCATGTCCATGTCATTTTCCTTATGTGGCAAGTAGCCGTGTAATAAGCGGGATAATGTACAGGCAGCCGGTAGTTATCGCGAAATAAGCCCCTTCAGTGTGATACAAGACCCTCCGCTTCGCGTCGGGTCCTGATCACACTGTCGGGGCTTATTTCTGCGATAACTACCGGCTGCCTGTACATTATCCCTTACTTATATGATGCCATTAGTGCTTTGGTGTTGACTGATGCAGATTTTACAAAGTGTGTTTCCTGCTGATGGTATTCTCCAAGTTTCTCTGAAAGAACTCAAGTGGCTTATTGATGTGACTGGGGTGTAATGTTTCTAAGTGTCTTCTTAATTTGTTGGGTTTCATACTGTCAGCTGCCAAAGTTAAACATAAAATACAGACAGGTCTCTCCTCATCTCCTACCACATTATCAGTAAAACCCAGAGCAAGATATGCTTCATCATACTTTCTTTTTGATTTGTGTCACTCAGAAGCACCACCTGTTTTTCTTTTCCTACCTGTTAAATATCTGTCCAAGGGGTCAGGACCACCACTCCTCCCTCCCTCTGGTGGAGCACCCCGACCACCACCTCATCGTGGCGGATCTCGGCCAGGTTCCCATCTATTGGTCTCCCAGAAAGGGAGAGGACACCAACGTCGGGGTCGACTCCTTAGCTCGCCTTCGCTCCCCCAGGCTCCAGCTCAACAGTCACCCTCGACTTCACCCGTGGCACCTCCTTGATTGCCTGTGGGTCCCCCGCCTGTGACTCCCCGGTCGCCTGCAGGTGCCACGCCTGTGACAGTCTCCCAGACTGGGGCCGCGGAGGGCAGTGCGTCAGTCGCCTGGATTAGGGCCTCACAGGGCAGGGCATCGGTCGGCGGGACTAGGGCCTCGCAGGGCGGTGCGTCGGCCGCCGGGACTGGAACCTCAGGCACGGGAATCACGGGGACCAGAACCTCTGGTGCAGGCACCACAGGGACTGGACCCTTGCAGGGCGGCACATCGGCCACCGGGACTGGAACCTCAGGAGCAGGTGCCACGGGGACTGGACCCTCGCAGGGCAGTGCGTCAGTGCGTCGGCCACCAGGATGGGAACCTCACAGGGCAGCGTGTCGGCCGCCGGGATGGGAACCTCGAAGGGTGGTGCAGGGGCAGCTGGGTGAGGAACCACGGAGGGCGGTGCAGGGGCCGCTGGGGGCAGAGCAGGAACTGGAACCACGGGGGACAGAGCAGAGACTAGAACCACGGGGGGCAGAGCATGCGCCTCGGAGGAAGCGGCTGCAGCCAGGGTTTGCACCTTGGGGGAAGCCTGCTCTGTCCGAAAATGGAGCAGCTTCTGCAGGCACTCCGCCATCCTCTCCATTTTACAATGCAGGGAAGTTGGAGTGAAGGAGGTGAACTCCCCTTGCAGCTGTCTGCAGAGCGGGGCAGCTTCAGGGGAGTCTTGCACCACCAGATTCCCCATCACCCACCAGTATAACCCCCGAAGGGCAAAGAATTGCCAGGACAGGGTCTCTGGTGTAGGCGAAGCAACGGGCAGGCGGGCTCTGGGCTCAGGTGAAGCAATAGGCAGGCAGGCTTCATGTGCAGGCGAAGAAGCAGGCAGATGGGTGTCGTGCGCAGGCAAAGAAGCAGCTGTGCAGGCTCTGTACACACTCTCACAGGGTGCAGCTGCACAGGCAGTGGACGCCGGCGCGGGAGGATTGGAGGCTGACGATCCAGGGGCAACAAACATCGCCAGGTCGAGCACGGTGAGGCAACACTTACGTTTCCTCCTTTTCTTCATGCGTGTTGTCTTTTTCGGAGCGTCTTCAGGCAGTTCCAAAGGGAAACCTGCCTGATCATCTTCTCCGTGACACCAAAATATCCCTAGATCGAGTTGCAAGGGCACGAGCAGCAGGGTCCTCCCGAACCTCGGGCTGTCGCAGCCAGTACACGACCCCGTTCGGTTAAGACGAGGTATTCCTCCTCAGTGAGGGGAGGCGTCTTCTCTGGGAGTCCGGTCATTCTGTCACGCTGAACGTCACCCGTAGGGCAGACAGAGAATCAGGACGCCAGGAATCGGGAAAATGCGGGGTTTAATTAAAGGGAGAACGAACGAACGAACAAGCAGCAAACGCAGGTTGACAATACAATGACCGGACTGGGGAAACAAACTTAAACGTGGACTTAAATACATTGAATTAATGACAGCAACAGGAAACAGCTGGTAAACACGGGGAATCCACACGAGGTTAACAAAGAGGCATGGCACACGGAAGGAGCGGGCAATTGGGACAGGACAGGGATAAACAAAGACTAATTACAAATGGGTCGAGGTAGGCAGAACCAACATCCAACAGACCACTAGTGAACTAAACAGAGACAGGGAATTAAATACAGAGAGGTAACAAGACTAACAAGGGGCAGGTGAGATTAATCAACAAGGTTGGGAAAACAGGTCACAGATTAAACTAATAATTAACTCAAGGAACTAAAACTAAGAACTAACCAAGAAATAGAGAAAACAGAATCTAACACTGGGGGAATAACAGACAGGTAGAAACACAAGCACGGGTACAAAGAATGAAACCAAAACCAAATACAAAATCACCAGACACAGGAACTAGAAAAACTCATACAAATGAAACATTAGTGGAAATTAACGGGAGAACAATCAAACATGCAACAGAGGGGTTCACAGACAACTGACAGGGAGCAGGGGAAAACACAAAGACTGACAACACGAGGGACGGGATGACCAGCAATGCCTGCTGGCCAAACGAGGAAGGGATACAGAGTGGGACAACAGGAGCTGACCCTGACACTCCCACACTTTGAGAATCACTTTGTTAATTGGTCGTTTTGAGTTCGGCCATCAGCATTCCACAAGGCAAGTTTTTAAAATGTCTGTTGAATCATAATCTATTATCCATTTGGTTTCAATTATACTGACTGCATCTTTGTCTGGACCTGCAGTCCAAGAAACCAGTATGTATTTCTGCGTGTAAGCGTTGCCGTATTATGCCGCGCCAAATAGTACTGCTTTGAAGAGCACGCTGCGCATGCGCGTTGAGAAAAAATTAACGTTGAGCACCACGTCAGTTGTCTGGTTAGTGAAGTAAAATCAAAGTGAGGCAAATTAATGTAAAGAGCCACAAATATGGCATACACAGAGAGTTGTGTGATAGCTGGTTGGTTCATCATTATGTCCTTATTAAATGGGGCTAGGAAACGTAACCGTTTTAGAGGATTATGGACAAATTGAAAAGGAAGTACATTTTGCCTTCGTGTAATGCATAAATTGAAAATGGAAAGGGAGGTTGGTTTTGTAATAATTATGTGTTGTACAAGATGCATTTCTACTATAGATGAAATACAAATAAATGATTAAATGTCACTCTGGCTGTATGGGGTTTAATGGAATTTAAAACCTGAAATGCAGGACTAATGGATGCTGATGAGCCCGATTGATGTGGTAGAAATTAATTTGTTTATTTTATTTTTTTAAATAGGAAAACCCTAACAAACTCAGATATTTGTAGGGAGCCTCACCCCTTACCTTAATCAAGTCAGGATCTGGTAAGTTCTCTTAAGCCTGAATACTGTGTATTGTTACTGGTCGATCGATTCCAGATCAAAGATGTCATAGTGGATAAGATATCATATAACCTTATCTAAAAGACATCAGCAATTTCCTTGGGAGATCATTAAAGTTTCTATCTCAATTTAATATCAATATTGAGTCAGGGAATTCTTTCTTCTTAAATTATACTGCCATTTAGTCATACAGTATAATGTCAAATATACACATACAGTACACTGCCTGGCCCAAAAAAAGTCGCCATTAGCCTTGATTATGGTGCATATTTGTCATGGCATTGTTTCCACAAGCTTATGCAACATCTCATTCTTTATTTTCATCCAGATTTGCATTCATTTCTCACCAAGATCCTGTATTGACAATTGAGTTGAACCACTCCATAAAGCCTCCTTCATCACATCCCAGAGACCTTCAATGAGGTTAAGGTCACAACTCTGTGGTGACCAAGTCACGCGTGAAAATGATTCCTCATGCTCCCTGAACCACTCTTTGACAATTTGAACCCATTGAATCTTGGCATTCTTGTCCTGGAATATGCCCATGCCAACAGGGAAGAAAAAATCCATTTATGATGGATGGAGGTGTAACCTGGCCATTCAGTAGATTCAGGTACTCAGCTGACTTTACTTTATTGCTGCATAACGTTGCAGGACTGTAATAATGATCTAGTCATTGGCTTTTAATTATCTGCTGATATAAATTCAAATGGTGACCTTTTTTTGGCTGGGCAGTGTATGTTAACACATGTTGTACAATTATCTTTAGCAGTTCTTAAACAATGAGATCTCTGAGGATGACTGTACTCTGTGTGATTTTCCACATGTTATGTGTCTCAAAACAGAAATAAGGGGACAAAAGATGGAATTTAATGTGAATGTATTCAATGGCAAATGTGTGCTTATTGGCATACCCCAGTATGCAAGTCTTTATGTGTGCATTCCATAAAGACATTACCATCTGCATTGTATGAAGACTAAGAATGTCCAAAATAAAAAGGGACCATTTAATATTTGTTGATTAATGTCCTGATGATGACTTAGTGTTTATTATTAATGACTCAACGCACTGTAATGGCTGTTGATAGAGCTTTTTGTGTGGTGCTCAACCAGCCGTTTTACAAGTCTATTTTTCTTTATTGTCTTTGCAAAGACCAAAATGTCAAAATTGCATTAGGTTGTTTTAATCTCTTAATATGTATTTGCAGGATTAAAACTTGATGACTTAAGTCCTGGTCTTTTTTTGTATTTTGGATGTATTTTATTTGTAGTTTTTACATTTATGGTATTCATCAGACACTCTTATCCAGGGTGACTTCTGTTTCCTAGTTATAGGGACAGTCTTGCTCAGTAGTCAATAGTCTTACTCAGTGGGGCAAAGGTGGTAATTCTGGAAGTAAGCATAAGCTGGATTTGAACCTACAACCTCTTAGGCGAACTACCACTAGGCCACCACCAACATATTAGTAATTTAATAATGACTTTGTAAATAAATATTTACAAACAGCATATTCATGGACTTAACAATCTGTCATGCACCACTGGAGCAGTATTTGAATCATCAATATATGTAGACCTAATATAAATATTAAAATTATATATTATATCACGTATATATACTGTTTTTCAGTACATTACAATATATTTTTGTTCCGTAATGGCTACGGGAATCGCACATGTAAAACTACCCGGGGAGAAGCAGGCACTAGGGGAAAAACGGGGAGAACGACCGCTAGGAAATTGGACACGTAATCAACAACTCTGCAACGAGAAAACCGGCTACAACAGCTGAATGACTGTGGCAATCAATTAACAATAAGCCGCAGCCGTCAGTATTCCGGTGAGGAGGCGTGGCCGCGGCGCGAAAATGGATTCTACCCTTAATATATAACCATATAGGACGCAACTTTCCGATGGTATATTACAACTAATGTTACTGAAAACTTTTTATGGGGCTTTAAAACGTTTACAGTAAATTAGCGTATAGTTAGGAAGTGACAATTTTTCAAATGGATACAGAGAATGACACTTGCCACTATCGGTTGTTTGTTGAGCCGGGGAGCCCCGCAATCAGCGCATTCATGTTTTCTGCAGGAGTTGCTGGGAATGTAATCGCGTTAATCCTTTTAGAAATTCGCCGAAGAAAGGACAAAACTCGACAACGTCTTTCACTTTTCCGTATGCTAGTGATTTCGCTGGTGGTTACGGATTTAATGGGAACTTGTCTTGTTAGTCCTCTTGTGCTTACTTCATACGCCGTCAATTTAACGATAACGGGAATGGATAACAACCACGACGTGTGTAAATATATCGGATTTAACATGACTTTCTTCGGTCTGGCCACTTTGTCCATCCTTGTTGCAATGGCTTTGGAGCGCTGTCTTTCTATAGGATGCCCGTACTTCTATGAGAGGCATGTCACTAAGCACCGCGGCTCCTGCTGTATTCCCTTTATTTACTTGAATTGCATAATATTTTGCGTTTTGCCTTTCATTGGCTTCGGGGATTATGTGCAGTACTGTCCAGGGACGTGGTGTTTCATTGACATGAACCCTTTAAGACTAGAGGACAAAATTTACGGCAATCTATATGCAACTATGATGCTTGGGATAATAATCTCAATAGTGGTTTGTAACGCCTGTGTAGTCTATCATTTGTTTCTTATGTACTGGAGGCGCAAAGAAAACCAGGCATCTATAGTCAAACAGACCAGAGGAGATGAAACATATTTCACTATGGCAGAAGAAATTGAACATCTTCTTCTGATGGTCTTTATGACGGTGGCCTTCATGATTTGTTCACTTCCACTTACGGTAAGGCAAAATAACGGTTCTGTTTATCGTTTGTAAGCATTCAGTGTTTATGCTAAACAAATACAAAAAGAATAATAACAATGAAACGAATCATTGTGATCCCAGTATTTAATAATTATGAATAATTTGTGGGTAGCGTTGTACAAGATCATATTGATGTAATACAGCAGTTAGGCTACTTTTATGGGGGGAAAAAAGCAAAAACTCTAGAAATAAATTTAAGAGATTTCAAAGTATCGGGTACAATTGAGTAATCCATTTTATTTTGAATCACCATTACAGTTTCAATCAATTACTGCGGGTTCGTGTGTGTATGTATGTATGTGTGTGTGTGTGTGTGTGTGTGTGTGTATATGTATGTATATATGTATGTATATATATATATATATGTATATATGTATATATATATATGTATATGTGTGTATGTATATATATATATATATATATATATATATATATATATATATATATATATATATATATATATATATATATATATATTATACACACATACATACACACACTCACCTAAAGGATTATTAGGAACACCTGTTCAATTTCTCATTAATGCAATTATCTAATCAACCAATCACATGGCAGTTGCTTAAATGCATTTAGGGGTGTGGTCCTGGTCAAGACAATCTCCTGAACTCCAAACTGAATGTCAGAATGGGAAAGAAAGGTGATTTAAGCAATTTTGAGCGTGGCATGGTTGTTGGTGCCAGACGGGCCGGTCTGAGTATTTCACAATCTGCTCAGTTACTGGGATTTTCACGCACAACCATTTCTAGGGTTTACAAAGAATGGTGTGCAAAGGGAAAAACATCCAGTATGCGGCAATCCTGTGGGCGAAAATGCCTTGTTGATGCTAGAGGTCAGAGGAGAATGGGCCGACTGATTCAAGCTGATAGAAGAGCAACTTTGACTGAAATAACCACTCGTTACAACCGAGGTATGCAGCAAAGCATTTGTGAAGCCACAACACGCACAACCTTGAGGCGGATGGGCTACAACAGCAGAAGACCCCACCGGGTACCACTCATCTCCACTACAAATAGGAAAAAGAGGCTACAATTTGCACGAGCTCACCAAAATTAGACAGTTGAAGACTGGAAAAATGTTGCCTGGTCTGATGAGTCTCGATTTCTGTAGAGACATTCAAATGGTAGTCAGAATTTGGCGTAAACAGATTGAGAACATGGTCTGAGCAGCAGTGTTAATTTCACTGACAAAGACTATGATGAAAAACACAAACTTGAAGCACAATGAAATTAATAGAATTAAATAGTGGATTTTTCTTTTACTGTGTTTGAAAAGTTCACTGTCATCAACTGAACTTGGTGTAGAAATAAGCATAACTAAGTTCGTTTTCACTAGTCTAATACTAGTCTGTTTACATTTTTGAAAGAGGACATTTGAGTTTTCATCGAGTTCTATGCATTGGTGTTTTTTCTTATGAATGAAAACACATCATATGGAAGTATTTTGTTTAAGGCTAATTTTTTTTTTGGTAGCTCTTTGTTGGCTCCTCCCTAGCCTCCGTGTGACAAAAGCACAGATTATTGATAACAGGAACATTGATTCCATGTATTTCAATGGTAAAATACACCAATCAGCTGTAACATTAAAACCACCTGCCTAATAGGTACCGCTAATAGGTGTAGGTGCCGCTGTTGATTATGTATGTATGTATTTATTTATTAATTAAGAAGGACGGGGGGGGTTCTGCTGATATTGGGGTGGATGCCTTCACCCCTGGAATGCACACACTACTCTGAATTTGCCAGGATCACAGCATATTAAAACTTAAGTTCATGCAGTTGATGAAAGTTGACACTGTGCCAGGTAATGTAAACGATTGGTAGCAGAGCTCCCCTCATGGCCATTGAGAGAAAGTCTCACGATATTTCAGGTGAGTTCGAGGTTTCAGAGCTTAGTAGCCAGATCGCACAGAGGCAGGGATTATTGTGAGCACTCAATGAATGGAGGCTGAAGTTGTGTAAAAGACATGCATTTATTCCTAACTAACACTACAACTAACATAAGACAGACACTTAACATAAACAACCACGAAATAACGGAATAGAAACAAACAGAATGTAATTATGGAAATGCAATGACCAGATTTAAATGGGTAACCTTAAAAGGGAAATACTGTTCTGCAAAGCAAGCAGGTTGTTGGAGTGGAACCCCTTGGATTCTTCCTCTTATGAAGCTTTAAGGTGAAAGGCTTTGTCTTGGTTACAGTTGTCTGTTGGGTAGCAGGCCTTCAGGAGGGCTTCTTGTGGGCTTCTCTTCTCCTGGGCTGATGTTCTCCACCTCTCTCTTCTTTGGGCTCTCCTTTCTCCTAGAGGCTTTGTTCTGAGGTGCCAGGCTTTATGGTCTAAAGTTCATGAGTAGGGATGACCAGGAATTCGACACCTGAACCAATGGCTGACCATCCAGTTGGCGGGTTTTCGGAGGGGTGTCTGTGGCAGTCCTTTTGGTATTTATGACCAGACTGATTCCTCTTTTACTGATGATTTTCATTAAACTGGTGTAACTTTTGATACATACAGTTTCATGGTAACCACATTTGGAATCAGGAGTGATTTTCCATCAGTTTTACACCAAACATGCCATACTAGCCTGGCGGTTCACACCTCATACCATCTGCATTAATTAATGAACAATTTCTTATATTATGTATGTTGATGAATCCCATCAGTCACACAGTATTGGTGTTTTGCGTTGCACATCAACAGAGGTTGCTACTCTGGATAATTTTTACAGACAATACATTGCATATTCACATCCAAACAGCACGTCTTACTCATAGATAGGCGTGGCTGTCAGTTTGTTACAATACCAATTTAAATTAAACATCTGGGAGCGACATTCTGGTTGGTGTGGCTTATCCCAATGATCTGCTCTCCAGCATTGATAGTATATACATTAATTCAGTCTTTTAATGTAGAATAGTATAGGACAAAGAATTGGTAATGGACCACAAAGATCAGATAAGGGCCACAGAGGAATGTGGAAGAAAAATGGGGGGTTGTTAAACAAAGAAAGAACCTCTGATAATTAGGACCCACTAAGATACCTGGTTACACTACTTAATTTAATTTTCAAGATTCTTCTGGGGTAACCATGAGAACATACAGTGGTACCTCAGAACTCCGGATCGAATCCTAAAAAGTTCGAGTTGCGATCGAATTTTCCTCAAGAAATAATGGAAAACCAATTAATTGGTTCCCGGCCCCAAAAAAATTACACCGCAATATGTTTTTTTTAGCATTTAAACACAAAATTAACCGGATAAAACAAGATGAGCATATACGGTACTAAACACATTTAAGCACATTTATCAAAACAGTAATTTGTAAAGTAAGAAAATAAATGTATCCAAACAATGGGCCTCATTCACCAATATTTTCTTAAGAATTCTCTTATTTAGCAGGAACAAATTTAAGAACAACCTACGTTGGATTCATGATGTATTCTTAAGTAGCAGAATTGTTCGCACCTTTGTACTTAAGAATGGTGAATCCTACGTCTTCGTAACTGAAAGCGCGTGCCAGTTTGTTCTAATTAGCATAGGGAAACGCCCTGCAATTTCCCATAAAAGGGCATGAGACTGTAGGGCCGTGTGCAAGGAATGGCGAAGAGGCGAGCAGGCTGTGAGCTGCTTGGCACTAAGAGGAAAAATGTTCAGTAATGCTGAAGTAGAAGTATTACAGTTTTTCTCCATTGGTTTGGCTCATTTCTTGAAACCGAGATGACATTCTCAAAACCATAAGGTCATTTGGCCAAACAGTCTTACAGTTCTGCTCAACATTATAGCTCACTAGCAAAATCAAATATCTTTCCCCAAACTCTTCATCCATGCTTCAAAAGCAGATTCCTTTCCCATATAAAAGGTCAGTACAGTCAAAATAGCACAGATCCTTCTCAATTGCCTTGGCACATGTGCATTCATTTAGTGCTTTTGTCAAAATAAGCTGGATGGTTTAGCACAACACCATGGATCCCCTGCAAAAGCTCATATCTCTCCCAAAACAGTTTATCCATGTGTCAAAACTAAATATCCTTCTCATATAAATAGTTAATGCCCCCAAAATGCATTATACCTTTGGCATTGTTTAAGCACTGCAAGTCAAAATGCTTAGACGTTTTGTCACTGAGGCACAGGTCTAGCAACAGAATACAACTATGAATAAAACTAAAAGATTTTACAGTAAAAGCAGCCTCCAATAAACCACTCATACTCAAGGAAACTGTAAACATTATTCGTACAAAGAAATGTTAACATTAGAGAACATACTGTGAAAAGAAAACGTATACAGGATTCTGTAAATGTGAACAGTTATAAACACAAACAAAAAACAAAAAAACCAAAAAAAACTCTAGCCTACCATACTGTAAATAAAGTTTCAGAACTATAGTACAGTAATATTTTCAGTGGTCGCCATTGTCACCCTCTCTTTCCTGGCCACCATCCTCATCCTCCTGGCCATCGACGCGCTGCTCTCCGTTAGGCCATAAATTCTCATCCACATCGCAACGGATATTTTCTCTTGCGATGCAGCGAGGGAAGAAACTGCGTGAATGTCTCAGCCATCCCCTACATTGATCCCCTGTGATGTCCTCACATGCAGCATCCATTGCATGCAGCAGGGCCCTCTGGTCTTGAGCCTGATGCTCATACACCCTCCACCTCCAAGCTGAAAAAAACTCCTCAATAGGATTTAGGAAAGGAGAGTAAGGTGGAAGAAACTCCATTAGCATCCGGGGATGGGTGGTGAACCAGGTTCTGATGCGTGGGCCACGGTGGAAGTTCACATTATCCCACACAATGACATAATGTGGTAGCTGAGGTCCTTCTTCACCTCTCTCATTTTCCGGGATCAGATCAGTATAAAGGTGGTCCAAAAAATTGAGGAGCTTTTGTGTATTGTAGGGCCCTAAACTGGGAATGTGTGTGGCCACACCTCTTTCTGATATAGCGGCACACATTGTTATATTTGCTCCTCGCTGGCCTGGGACATCCACAGTGGCTCGGTGGCCAATGATGTTACGGCCATGCCTTCGACCTTTGGCCAGGTTGAAGCCAGCTTCATCAACGAACACTAGGATGTGAGGGGTTTCGTTGCCTTCTAATGCCATTATTCTCTACAATAGAATAAAAATAAATCTAATTAGTCAAGTAGAGACAGATACTGCAGGGAGGATCTAAAGTACTGTAAAAAGAGGGAGTGAAAAACTGAAGACAATTTCTAGGCAAAATGCTCTAGTCACACAAAGCTGGATTCTGAAGGTAAAAAGGATAAAGCAAAACAAAAAAAAGTGGTAACCATGTCTTACTGTAATAGTGTTACAATGATAGACAACCAGTAGTTGACTTACATGCACATACTGGTACCGCAGCTCTTTCACTCTGTCAGAGTTTCTCTCAAATGGTACCCTGTAAATCTGTTTCATGGTCATCTGATGTTTCTTCAATACCCGGTCTATTGTGGAGATGCTGATAGAGTTTATATTTTGGAACATTACATTGTCTAGAAGGATTGCATTACGAATCTGTCTCAGTGTGATGGCATTATTTGCAATGACCATGTTGCATATTTCTCGTTCTTGTTGTTCATTTAGAAGTTTTCTTCTGCCACCCACTTGAGGCTGTCGTCCAATCCTAGACATACAAGTCAAAGGTCAACACTGTAAATTTGTTACAAAATGAGTTACCAATGTAATTGTACTGCTGTTTTATGGTACTAAGTGTGATGCACTGCACAGTGACTGGAATACTATTCACAGTATTTTCTCCATTTTTTTTTCTTTGTCATTTTTATAGTATCATATAACATCACATGAAGATATTACAGTACTCTAGGCCTACACACACACCAACACTGAATAGTTCAATAGAATAGTTCTGTACCTGTTTTCCCTGTGAAAGGTTTGGATGATGGAGGAGACTGTAGACCGAGGCACATTAGGCTGCACTCGGCGACCTGCCTCTGCCATTGTGAGGCGATGGTTTATAACGTGGTCAATAAGGGTGGCCCGGATTTCATCTGGGACATCATGGTGCCTCCGTGCTCCTCGGCCTCTTCCCCCTATTCCTCCACGCATTCTCACTCTTCCTCTTCTTCTTCCTCCTCTTCCTCGAGCAGGAAGTTGCTGTTGTACTTGGCGAGGTGCTTCCATGTTCACACTGCAAATGAAACTGGCCCCGGGCCAAGCTCTGTCTATATACTTTTGGCAGCAGTCATAATCATAGACAACACCTGTCAGGTAACTAAACAAACTGTTTGATTGGTCATCTGAGATGTGGGAAACTGCTCCTTCGTTAGTTCTAATTTCACCTGATTGATTGTCAATTGCTGTCATAAATTTATCAAATGTTCCAAGAAATTCTTTCATGGTATTATATCCTTGACTAATTTTGACAGTTGAACAGACAATTGTGCATATGATGACTTACACAATGAAACCATGCTGATATGTTTTGGAGAGAGTAACCATTTCACTGAAAAATCAACTAATAAGTTTAGATCAGCAAGATCTATTTATTTGGAAAATGTGCTAAATGTGGGCTCATTGTGCTAACTGTAGCTACTTGTAGATAATCATTTGAAAAAAAGCACAGAGTCACTTGAGACATGTACTAAAGCATTTGCAATTTGATAAAACCAATGAGAAATGACATCCTGTTGTGAACAATTGCAAGGTGGTTTGGAGATTTGTCCATGTTATTTTGAGAATGTCATCTCGGTTTCAAGAAATGAGCCAAACCAATGGAGAAAAACTGTAATACAATAAAATCCCGTTATAGTGGTCTCCCTTATAACAGAATATCATCTATAATGGACGACGTCCACTGGTCCCGGCCGCGCGCCTTTTAGAACATGCAGAAAAAGTATCGGATATAGCAGACTCGCATTTAACGGAATTTCTCTTAATGGACAAACAATTTAGTCCCCAGCGTCGCTTTTAGCTGTAGTTTTGTTCAGCTATAACTGACATACAGGCTGAAGAGTTACCCTTTGCTTCCGCTGACAGACATGTCACGTGACTCATTTCCCCGCACGTACAAGTTATCTTAAGTTGGCGTTCACGGTTTGACTTCTGAGATTCAGATTGAGTTCTAGCTATTTTTTTTTTCGAACTGGTTGGTTCGACTTTTAAGAAATTTGAGTTCTAATTGCCTCGAGAACAGAGGTACCACTGTATATGCAGTGGTAGCTATACATATTTATTTATACAAATTTATATAAGTGTTCGAGTGAGACGGGTAAAATAGGTGATACTCTGTGAAACACTGTTATGACGGTGGCACACAAAACACTAAGATTGTCTAAGGACACACACACAATCATAACCTTGGATATCGAGACTCATGAATAGTCATGAGTAAATCGATATACAGGGTATACAAAAGCCAAACTTAAAAGAAACTTTCTCTTAGGGTGTTGGGTGAATCCGTGGTAGGTACAGCGGGCTCAAGCACCCAGTCAGTGAAAATCATATTTACAGTTTGGTGATTCAGTTTAATTTTTTATTGTATTTAGCTTCTCCTCAGATCTGATTAATACAATATTTTGAAGGATTACTGCAGTGTTATATTTATAAAGAACACTCCATTCTGTCATGCAGCAGTCAAGCAGTTGCTGCATGGAGGGAATAATCAATTCTCACACCATCAATGTCAGGGGTTCCAGCGCCTATTAAGGTTGCACTTAAGAAGCTCTCCCTTAAGCAGTCTCTTAAGAGATTGTTTGGGAAACAGATTTAAGAAAGGATATGGCTTTCATAAAATGTATCCTTAGAGTCTGCGTAAGATGCTAAGAGTCATTGTTATTATTAACCTCATCTTTTAAAAAGAAAAACTAGTTTAGTATTGAACTGTTTTAATGCCAGTTAAAAGTGTGATTTGTGGTTATCAAAAAATGGATGATTCCTAATTTCTGTGAAATGACCAAGTTTGTGTGTGTGTCATTTTTATGTACAGGCAGTGAAGAGTACATGAATGAAACTGTAGTGAATTTGTCTTTGTTTATTGTAGTGGCTGCGAGTGATAACTAATGGTGCTTTTCCACTGCCACCAAGAACCAAGCTGTATCTGAGCCATGCCACAAACTGGCAGTTTCTGATAGTAAAGAATGTGAGCCGCACCCAAGCCGTAACTGTGCTGACATGGCCCTGCTTCCTTGCAGGGACAAAATTCTGACCAAATTGAGTTGGTTGCATCACCACCACCACCTTTACTGTGTATGGATTATCTGAAGGAAAAAAGCATATACACTCACCTAAAGGATTATTAGGAACACCATACTAATACGGTGTTTGACCCCCTTTCGCCTTCAGAACTGCCTTAATTCTACGTGGCATTGATTCAACAAGGTGCTGAAAGCATTCTTTAGAAATGTTGGCCCATATTGATAGGATAGCATCTTACAGTTGATGGAGATTTGTGGGATGCACATCCAGGGCACGAAGCTCCCGTTCCACCACATCCCAAAGATGCTCTATTGGGTTGAGATCTGGTGACTGTGGGGGCCATTTTAGTACAGTGAACTCATTGTCATGTTCAAGAAACCAATTTGAAATGATTCGAGCTTTGTGACATGGTGCATTATCCTGCTGGAAGTAGCCATCAGAGGATGGGTACATGGTGGTCATAAAGGGATGGACATGGTCAGAAACAATGCTCAGGTAGGCCGTGGCATTTAAACGATGCCCAATTGGCACTAAGGGGCCTAAAGTGTGCCAAGAAAACATCCCCCACACCATTACACCACCACCACCAGCCTGCACAGTGGTAACAAGGCATGATGGATCCATGTTCTCATTCTGTTAACGCCAAATTCTGACTCTACCATTTGAATGTCTCAACAGAAATCAAGACTCATCAGACCAGGAAACATTTTTCCAGTCTTCAACTGTCCAATTTTGGTGAGCTCGTGCAAATTGTAGCCTCTTTTTCCTATTTGTAGTGGAGATGAGTGGTACCCGGTGGGGTCTTCTGCTGTTGTAGCCCATCCGCCTCAAGGTTGTGCGTGTTGTGGCTTCACAAATGCTTTGCTGCATACCTCGGTTGTAACGAGTGGTTATTTCAGTCAAAGTTGCTCTTCTATCAGCTTGAATCAGTCGGCCCATTCTCCTCTGACCTCTAGCATCAACAAGGCATTTTCGCCCACAGGACTGCCCCATACTGGATGTTTTTCCCTTTGCACACCATTCTTTGTAAGCCCTAGAAATGGCTGTGCGTGAAAATCCCAGTAACCGAGCAGATTGTGAAATACTCAGACCGGCCCGTCTGGCACCAACAACCATGCCACGCTCAAAATTGCTTAAATCACCTTTCTTTCCCATTCTGACATTCAGTTTGGAGTTCAGGAGATTGTCTTGACCAGGACCACACCCCTAAATGCATTGAAGCAACTGCCATGTGATTGGTTGATTAGATAATTGCATTAATGAGAAATTGAACAGGTGTTCCTAATAATCCTTTAGGTGAGTGTATTTTACCTATTATTTATTATTAGTAGTATTGCACATCTTGTTGTATTGATTCATTTCAGATAGCTTGGAACTTAAAAATTTCCAACCTCCTACTTAGAAAAGTACTATAGAACAGCTGAATGGTATGGAGATGTGGAGGGGGAAAAAATGAACTTATTAATAAACTAATAATTATAAACCAAAACGATAGACATGTCCAGTTAAGTGTGCTTTAAGCACTAAACTATGGGGGACAATGCACACCATATAACTTTCAAATGATGTGTTTTTAAACACATTCATTAATAATTGCACTGTGGCCATTCACTGTCAATGACTGTAAGCAAGACAGCTGGGCCGTTCAACGTGAAGTACACACACAAACATTGAGATATTAATTAAAATTCACCCATAAAGAAATCTGGAAATCAAAGGGGTGTTGCTTAATTTTGTTGATATTCCCCCCTGAAAACTGAATATAAAGTAAACTTTACTGCGGTGTCATAGTTAAGTTTTAAACTAGAATGTGCTTTCCGGAATGTTTTTGTATAGATCCGTATATCCTGACATATAGTGCCACCAGAAAGTATTCACACCCCTTCACTTTTTTGCACATTTTGTTACGTTAGACTTATTCTAAAATTGATTTGAGTATGGTTTTCTTTTACTAAATCTATACAAATGGTTCATAATCGCAAAATGAAAATGTATTTTCAGACATTTTATTAAATTTATAAAAAATGTGAACATTTAAACATAATAGGTAGATAAGTATTCACACCCTATACTATGCCACTCAAAATTGAACTCTGGTGCATCCAGTTTCTACTGATGATCCTTGAGATGCTTCTACAACTTGATTGGAGTCCACCTGTGGTAAATTCAGTTGATTGAACATGATTTGGAATGGCACACACTTGTCTATATAAGGTCTCACAGTTGACAGTGCATATCAGAGTAGAAAGCAAGCAATGAAGTCCAGGGAATTGTCTGTAGACCTCTAGACCGGGTTGTGGCAAGGCACACATCTGGGGAAGGATACAAAAAAAGATCCCGAAAAGCACTGTGGTCTCCATTATTTGGAAACGGAAGAAGTTTGGAACCACCAGGACCCTCCCTAGATCTGGCCGCCCGACCAAACTGAGTAATCGGGGAAGAAAGAGCCTTAGTCAGAGAGGTGACCAGGAATCCAATGGTAACTAAGGCAGAGCTCCAGTGTTCCCTTGTGGAAATAGGAGAACCATCCAGAAGGTCAACCATAGCTAACGCACTCCACTAATCAGGCCTTTATGGTAGAGTGGCCAGATGGAAGCCACTCCTCAGTAAGGCACATGGCAGCTCACTTGGAGTTTGCCAAAACGCACATTAAGGATTCTTAGACTGTAAGAAGCAGAATTCTCTGGTCTGATGAAACCAAAATAGAACTTTTTGGCCTGAACTCAAAGCGTCATGTCTGGAGAAATCACCTGGCTAACACCATCCCTACTGTAAAGCATAGTGGTGGCAGCATCATGCTGTGGGGATGTTTTTCTGCAGCAGGAACTGAGTGACTAGTCTGCATAGAGGGTAAGATGACAGCAGCAAAATATAGCAAGATTCTTCAAGAAAATCTGCTCCAAAGTGCTCTGGAACTCAGACTAGGGCAACGATTCATCTTCCAACAGGACAATGATCTGAAGCACATTGCCAGGAGTGGCTTCAGGAGCAGTCTGTGAATGTCCTTGAGTGGCCCAGACTTGAACCCACCAAACACCTTTGGAACAACCTAAAAAATGGCTGTCTACCGGCGCTGCCCATCCAACCCGATTGGGCTTGAGAGGATCTGCAGGGAAGAATAGGAGGAAATCCCTAAAAACAGGTGTGCCAAACTTGTAGAGGCATACCCAAGAAGACTTGAGGCTGTGATTGCAGCCAAGGGTACTTCAACAAAATATTAAGCGATCGGTGTGTGGTGAATACTTAAGAAACACTTGATTAACAAGCTTTTGGAAATAAAAAAAAATCTCAGTTCTTGTATGCCAGTGGAAAAGTGCCTTAAGAAAAATTATTTGTGCTGATGTCTGTGAGAACTCTGAGGTCATTTCTGAGGTCTGTAAGGTGGAAGGGTTGGTTCTCCTGTGGCTCAATGTGTTGCGCAACATGATTGGACTATGTGTATGTTGATGCTTCCATGTCCCACTCTCGCCAGTGTAGGAATTATTAGCTCAGGTAAATTTTAATATCTCCACCAATATGTTTGAATTAATTAAAGTTTATTATTTAATGCTGATTATTAATCAATTGTTATGCCGAATGGTCGGCTCCTCCAAACTCGATTGCGGTATCCCCTTGAGTCTGTTAATGTGAGACTTAAATGGGATTCACTAATTACCAGTATCGCTTAGTAACTTGAGTTAGAAGGCTCGTCCACCGAGCTGCGTCACCAGGTAATGTAAACAATTGGTAGCGAAGCCCCCCTCACGGCCGATGAGAGAGAGTCTCGCGATGTTTCAGGCGAGTTTGAGGTTCAGAGCGTGTAGCAAGATCGCACAGAGGCAGGAACTTAGTGTGAGTACTCAATGACGGAGGCTGAAGTTGTGTAAAAGACATGCATTTATTCCTAGCTAACACTACAACTAACATAAGACAGACATTACACCTAACACAAACAACAAACACGAAATAACGGAATAAAACAAACGATGTAATTATGAAAATGCAATGACCGGATTTAAATGAGTAACCTTAAATGGGAAATACTGTTCTGCAAAGCAAGCACAGTTTGTGGAAACACGACGCTAAAGTCTTATAGCAGGTTAACAGAACAGCTTAAGTTGTTAGAATGAAAGGAAGTTGGTTTACTTGGTTGAAGAGTGGGGGGGGGGGTCTTGGCAGTTGATGGCAGAGCTGCTGAGCTGATGGCACTCAGGAAGGCGCGGCGTTTGGAGCAGTGGAGTGGAGTCCCTTTAGATTCTCTCTCCTGGTGAAGCTTTGTCTTGGGTGCTGTTCTCTGTTCAGCTGGGCCTTCACCGGAGGGTTCTTGTGGGCTTCTCGTCTCCCGGGCTGATGTTCTTCTTTGGGTTGGCGGTTATTCTCTGCGCACCTATTTTCTGAGGTGCTAGATTTTTATGGTCTAAAGTTCATCACTGTGGGCAGTGGTGGCTTGATGGTTAGGGTAGTGCACTTGTAATTGAAAGATTGCAGGTTCGAATCCCCCACCAGCAAGTCACCACTGAGATACCCTGAGCAAGGTACCGTCCCCAAGCACTGCTCCCCGGGCGCTTAATTAGCTGCCCCCTGCTATGTCACGAAAGTCACATATGGGTCAAATGCAGAGGTCACATTTCGTTGTTGCACACTGTGTGCTGTGGTGTGTTGACAATGACCACTGATCACTAAATTCTAATTCTAATTCTAATGAATAGGGATGACCAGGAATTCGACTCCTGGCCCAATGGCTGGCCATCCATTTGGCGGGCTTTCGGAAGGGGGTCTGTATCAGTCCTTTTGGGATTAATGGCCTGACTGATTCTCCCTTTACTGATGATTTTCATTAAGCTGTTATAACTTTTGATACATCCACTTTTATGGTAATCACTGACCAGATTTGGAATCAGGAGTTTTCCATCAGTTTGACACCAAAAATATGCCATACCAGCTGCACAGGTACATACCTCATACCATCTGCATTAATTGATTAATGACAGAATAGAGCTTTCAGATCTGGAGACAAAGAAAAGCTGAGGAGAGTTCAAAAGGATCTCAAATATAAGATCAGAGGTGGCAAGAAGCACTTCAGGAAGAAGATGGAAAACCAACTCCAACAGAATAACGTCAGAGAAGTCTGGAGGAACATGAAAAAAATCTCTGGACACTTCAAAGACACTGGAGGAGCCACAGTGTCTGCTGACCGGGGGGGGCCAACGACTTGAATCTTTTTTTCAACAGATTCGACTCGGGGCCATCAACCACCTCCCCCACCCCCCAGCTTCCATCAACCCCCCTTGTTATGCTGCCCCCCCTCCGTCCTGGTGCAATCCCATTGTTACCTGAGCTCTCCTCACACCACCACCTAGTTTCACCCTCATCTACATATCTACCCACAAGACAGCCAGCCCCATCCCCCAACCCAGCCCAGCCTGATATCTGCCTCACAGTCGATCAGGTGAGAAGCCAGCTCAAGAGGACGAAGGCAAGGAAGGCAGCAGGTCCGGACGGAATCTGCGCCAGACTGCTCAGGGAATGTGCAGACCAGCTCTGTCAGGTGGTTCAGCATATCTTCAACCTGAGCCTGAGTTTGGAGAGGATTCCTGAACTGTGGAAGATGAGGGGTTAATCATATCATAATTTACTTACTAATTCTAATAATATGTCTAACATAATGTAGACATCAGATTTGGGAACTGATATTAGCCCAGTAGGACGGGGTGATCTCACCCCACCCAGTTTGGAGAAATTGGGAACTGACGGTACGCCAGCAGGTCAGGACGACCTGGCACGAGACACGAGGAAAACAGGAACCCACCATAGAACGGATACTTATTATTGCTTATGCTTAACAAAAGAAGGAAACACGCACTTACTGATTAATTAGGAACATGTACTCACTGGCTAACTAGAGCAAATGTCAAGATGTGTTGTCGTCACGCGAAGGGAAAATTACAGAGAAGGGGGGCGACACCCCAGAAGGCCTATAAAGGGACAGCCCCGATATTTATGGATTGAGCTTCTTCCTGTACATGCTGAATGTATGTCAGATGGTTGCTCCCGGATTGCAATCTGTCAGAGAATAAACTGGTGACTTGCAACTACTCCTCGACTGTGCAGTGAATCTCTTCTCATCAACGGACCCGGCGGAGCTCAGACTCCAACAAAGACTTCCTGTGTCATCCCGGTGCCGAAAATTGCACACCCCAAGGAGCCCAACCATTTTAGACTTGTGGCCTTGACTTCTCATCTGATGAAGACCATGGAGAGGATCATCCTGCACCACCTCCACCCACTGATGAGCTCAGCGATTGACCCCCTGCAGTTCGCATATCGGTCCGCAATCGGGGTGGATGATGCTGTCATCTACATGTTGCACCGAGTCCTCTCTCACCTAGAGCAGGCAGGGAGCACTGTGAGGGTCATGTTTTTTGACTTCTCCAGTGCTTTCAACACTATCCAGCCTGCACTACTGAGAGGGAAGCTGGAGGGAGCCGGTGTGGGCAAGCAGCTGACTGCATGGACCATCGACTACCTAACCAATCGACCGCAGTATGTGAGGCTCCATGACTGTGTGTCTGAGACGGTAATCTGCAGCACGGGTGCGCCGCAGGGCACGGTTCTCTCACCCTTCCTGTTCAGCCTGTACACTTCTGACTTCCGTTATAATTCGGATCAGTGCCACCTACAAAAGTTCTCGGATGATACAGCCATCATTGGATGCGTATCAGACGGGAACGATCAGGAATACAGGGGGGTCATCAGTGACTTTGTCGGCTGGTGCGAGACTAATGCTCTCCAAATCAACGCCAGCAAGACGAAGGAGATGGTCATAGATTTTAGGAGGAAGGCACCCCCTCCTACAACGGTGAGCATCCAGGGAAAAGTCATTGAGGTAGTGGACTCTTACAAGTACCTGGGTGTTCACCTCACCAATAAACTGGACTGGACAACAAATAGACGTCCTGTATAAGAAGGGCCAGAGTCGACTCTACCTGCTGAGGTTCTGAGTCTGAGGTCCTTCGGAGTATGCAGGACCCTGTTAAGGACATTCTACGATTCTGTGGTAGCATCCGCCCTTTTCTATGCAGTGGCCTGCTGGGGGAGCGGATGCACGGAAAGGGACAGAAGCAGGATTAACAAATTGGTGTGGAAGTCTAGCTCTGTGCTGGGATGCCCTCTGGAGACTGTGGAGGTGGTGGGTGAGAGGAGGATGTTAGCTAAGCTGACATCCATCATGAACAACCCACACCACCCTCTGCATGAGACTGTGAGTGGGCTGAGCAGCTCCTTCAGTCAGAGACTGATACACCCTCGCTGCAGGAAGGAGCGCTTTCGCAGATCATTCATCCCGACAGCAGTTAGACTCTATAACATATCATGATGTCATGAGTCACCCAGATACTTACCTCTATGGTCACCACTACTTACCACTTCATACATAATGCACCTTATAGTGAAATAGTTGTTATTTATTATTACTTGCACTTTTTCCCACAACCCACTATCCATATATTACATACTGTGTATGGGTGTACATAGGCTTTTTCTTCTTTTTTTTTCTTGTATTCTTATTCTGTCTAGAGCTCTGGTAACGCACAAATTTCCCCACTGTGGGATCAATAAAGTCCTATCTATCTATCTATTCTATCTATTCTATCTAATCTATCTAATCTATCTAAACAATTAATTATTGTATCTATGTGACTGATTCACATCAGTATAGGATACAGGGGTTTTGGGTTGCACCTCAACAGATGTTACACTTTGTGCAGATATTACATCAAATATTCATATTACAAACAGCACATCTTATCCATAGATAGGCGTGGCCGTTAGTTTGTGGTAATAACAATATAAGTTGCACATCTGGAAACAACATATTTTGTTCGGTGTGGCTTGTGCCAATTCATCTTCTCCAGAATGGATAAGATACACCTTAATTCAGTTCTTTTAACATAGCATGTTAGAACAAAGAAACTTGGTGATGGTCCACCAAGATCAGATAAGGACCACAAAGGAATGTTGGAAGAGAAAGGGGGGGTTTTAACAAAGAAGACTCTAGTTAGGACACATTGGTTACACTCACTTTCCAGATTCTTCTGGTATACCATGAGAACATATATACAATGGTAGCTATACCTATCTATTTATTTAAATTTATATGTGTTCAAGTGCAAAGGGGTGAAATAGGTGATACTCCGTGAACATGGTTATAAGGGTGGCACACAAAACACTAAGATTGTCTAAGGACACATACAAACATAACCTATCTGTATATTGAGACTAGTAGTCGTGAGTAAATCAATATACAGGGTATACAAAAGCCAAACTTAAATGAAATTTCCTTTAGGGTGTTCGTCTGTTGGGTGAGTGAGATGTAAGGCAGAGTGTATGTGGAGGGGGTTGTGTGCCAAGTCGAGGGACCCCTGTCCGTGAAGTCCACTCTGCTTGTCTGTAGGTCCCTAAATCTTTGGGCAATAAAAGTTGGAGTGCTAGCCTCCCTGGTTATCTGTGTGTGTGTGTTTGTGTGTGTAATCCCCCTTTGGTGCCTCTCGTACCAGGCTCGGCCTTGTCTCAGGCCACCTGGAATTTAGGCCCTGTGATATGTGCATGTGTGATCCTACACCAGTATGGGGAAGCAATTAAAAAGGCCAATTGGATGTTTGGTTACATCTCTAGGTGTGTGGAGTTTAAGTCAAGGGAGTTGATGCTATGATTATACAATTCCTTGATAAAACCCCACCTAGAATATTGTGTGCAGGTTTGGTCACCATTCCTTAAAAAGGACATTGCTGCCTTGGAAAGGGTGCAACGTAGGGCTACAAGAATGATTCCTGATTTTAGAGGAATGTCTTATGAGGAGAGGTTAGCTGAACTGAATCTGTTTAGCCTTGACCAAAGGAGACTAAGGGGGGACATGATCCAGGTCTATAAGATTCTAACAGGTTTGGATGCTGTTACTTCAGCATTAGTTCAAAGAACTCGTGGCCATAGGTGGAAATTAGCGGGAGAACATTTCAAACTGGATTTAAGGAAGCACTTCTTTACACAGCGTGTAGTCAGAGTATGGAATAGTCTTCTAATGTCATTTTTTAACTCAGCCTGTAGATTTAGATACTCTTGCTTTATTCTGTCATCCTCAGTTATCTTCCATTTCTGGAACAAAGCCCTTTTCCTCCTTACTTTATACTTTATTCCCCTAGTAAACCACCTAGGTTGCAATTTCCTAGATTTATTCTTGCTGGAAACAGGTATGAAGTCCTCTTGCACTTGCAATAATGTGCTTTTAAAAAATTTCCATGCCTCTTCAACAGTTTTGTTATTTAACTCCATCCAGTTCACAGTTTCTAGTTTTAATCTCATACAATTGAAGTTAGCCTTCCTAACATTATATATTTTTGATTTGGACTTTGCTCTTTGGGCACTAAACTTAACCTCAAATTTAACCATGTTATGATCGCTACTGTCAAGTGGTTCTAAAACGTCTAATTTACCAATCCTGTCCTGGTTATTAGAGAAAACAAGATCAAGAATGGCATCTCCCCTGGTAGGGGTGTTAACAAACTGAGTAAAAAAACAACCCTGTACTAATTCCACCATCTCCAGTTCATTTTCAGAAGAGCCAGCAACAATGTTCCACTGCATCCCCGGTAGATTAAAATCACCCATAACTACCACATCATTTTTATTGCTCATAATCCTAATATCACTGTATAACAATCTGCTTTCCTCTGCAGCTACATTAGGTGCTCTGTAACAAAAACTGACAATTAGGCTATTTGAGTTTTTAGCATCTAATTTTAGCCATATAGCTTCCGTAGTTTTAATTGTATCAGTAAGCTCCCTTGCCTGCAAGTTTTTCTTTACATATACTGCAACACCACCTCCCTTCTTACCTATACGGTCTTTACAGAACAACGTGTAACCATCCATATTATATTTTTGTCCATCCTTTTCTCTCAACCACGTCATTTGTCATTGTTGACACACCACAGCACACAGTGCACAACAACGAAATGTGTCCTCTACATTTAACCCATATGTGACTTTCGTGACATAGCAGGGGGCAGCTAATTCAGCGCCCGGGGAGCAGTGCTTGGGGGCGGTACCTTGCTTGGGGTACCTCAGTGGGGTCTTCCTAGTCGGGGATTTGAACCTACAATCTTCCGATTACGAGTGCGCTTCCCTAACCATTAAGCCACCACTGCCACAATAATCGCGCTGTTAATTAACAGACAGGACAGACAAGCACTCACGCCGACCGAAATAAGAACAATAAATAGAAATAAAACAGCCACCCACGTAAACAAGTAAAGCACACAAACACTCCAAAAAACAATCCCAAACAATCGCTGCAGCTCAACACCACTCTCTCGCAGCAATCCTTGCGCACAACCAATCCCCTGTCAGCCAAGAGTCACCACTGTGACGTCTACCTGTGACGTTCCCAGTAGTTGACATCTACCCCAGTGGCTCCTGCAGTCCCTAGTAACAGCCCAGCTCCTGGTCCAACATCCCCCAGCAGACCAGCACCCAGCCCATTGCCCCCCAGCAGAGCACATGGGCCAGTCTCTGATCGAAGCGATCTTACCTGGTTCTGTCACCATGCCCTCACCACTCACTACATGACTCATGAACTCTGTCTTCTGGTGCAAGAGGGAGCATTTCTGGGGATTGAGGTGCAGGCCAGCCTTCTATATTGACCATTCCCAGACTCCCTCATGGCGCTGCCTGCTTGGAATTTTCTGGTGGCTGTAAAATGTAAAGTGCCCGACTTCCCCAGAGCAGTAGAAAGGGGCATCAGATGGTGGGCAGTGCCACCACTGTGGCTCGCTGTGGTTTACTTGCACTCGCTGGATATCATCACCGCTGGAGCCCCCAATCTCACAGACATAGTTTCAACAAGGAATAGATGGCAGCTGGTGCAATGTTGCAGGCGGGGACACGAACACCTCTATCAAGGCTATTGCGAGCATAGTTGTTCCCAGTAGTTGAGTTGTAAAAACAAATCAGGGGGGATGGTGAATTTTATCGTTTATCAGACATATTTTGTGCTGATGACAGTGCACATGGTGGGAGACCAACTGTGTACCCTTTTTATTGTTGTTTATGCAAAATTAATATACTCTACTATCCTAAAAAAAGCATGGTGTGGATGTTACGTGTTAGATACTCCTGTCATTGATCCTGACCAAGGCACCTCTGAATTGGAGTCAGTCCCCTGGCTGGCATAGCTATCACATGCTCCATAGTTAGGGTCAAATGTAGAGGACACATTTTCCCACTTGGTTCAAGTACAGCTTCATACTCATGGTACTTTGAAATCTTTTGGTAATTCATCTATTAAAATTCAAAACAAAACCTCAGAAAACACTGTAAATGAACATCTGAATCCTCTCAAGTCAGGTCAATTTAAATTCAAATGCAAAAACAAAAGAATGAAACAATTGAAACAATTTACAAAATCTGAAAATGAATCTTACAAATTACACAAATATATAGCACAAACTGAGATTTTTTTTGGATAAAAGTGACTTACATAAAACCTCTTAGAAGTTTCCAAAGATTTTCATAATCATGTTTTTTGTTGTCAATTTTCCGGGCTCTTGCTTTTCTTTTCTTTTTTGAGTCACCGAGTTAGAGACCATACTGTATCTCCCTTCACTTATACAGTAACTGTGTCTCACGACGGCCAGGTACTCGGCCATTGGAGTGTTTTCGGCACCAGAAGGAAGCCTACGAATGCAAAAGTGACTTATGTAAGTGACGAACAAAAGAATGAACGTAAAAGTGATGACAAGCGCAGACGGAACATGAAAAATAAATCCGAAATCGCGGGGGATGCTTTTGGAGGTTGAATAGCCAAAGATCAGTTTTAAAAACTAAAAAAAACCGAGGTAAAAAGAACGATTTGTTCGCGAATCGGCCATCACTAATGCATTCATTGATAAAATAGCACAAGGAATGGAATGGGGGATGTTCGTTTTAGAAGGGGGATGATTTTGACTTTTTATTTCAGGGGGGATGACATCCCTCCTCATCCCCCCTCAACTCAAGTAGGCCTACTGGTTATTCCCCACAGCTGTACATATTGGTAAAGCGGCTCCAGTGCCAGTGCCCTGAGAGCCATAGAGATCCAGGACCTCCTGCATGGTGCTACTGATAGCTGTTCTATGTGTAACTGTGGAGGTCTGCCACAAATGCATCCAGGGTTTTGCTGTCCCACCACTGGCGACTTGTCAGCTCCCCCCCTCATCACTTCCTCCAATGGCCGCTGACTGAAGCGCTGCTCTAGTGCCACCACCAGAGTGGTGTAGTTCCACTGCTTGTTGGGGGTCAGACTGAGGAGGGCTTGGAATGCTTTCCCCTCCAGCGTCAGGTGCAGCACCATCTCCTCATTGTAGGGGAACACAATATTAAGCACTTCATGAGAATGCAGCACACTTACATTCACTATCATATCAAACCAAATTAAAGTTTACAGTGGTACTTCAAAACTCAAACTTAATCCGTTCGGAACTCCGGATCGAATCGTAAAAAGTTTGAGATCTGATCGAATTTTGCCGATAAGAAATAATGGAAAACCAATTAATTGGTTCCCAGCCCAAAAAATTACACCTAAATATGTTTTTTTTTTATCTTAAACACAAAATGAACCGGATAAAACAAGAAGAGCATATACTGTACTAAACACATCTAAGCACATTTATCAAAACAGTAATGTGGTATCTTCTCAATAAGAACACCCAGGCATTCCTGTAGAATTGGTCTTCTTTACTCCACACCCATGCCTTCCAACAACACAACGTTTTTCTACCACCACCTGCCTAACCACACCCAGGCTAATTAACAACCCTCTATTGCCCCCTACAGGACATCTATAACCAAATACTCCATCTACTACATTCCTCCCCCCTTAGGTTCTGTTGCACTCACCGAAACAAGAAAAATAAATAAAGAAATAAACCATAATAATAATAAAAATAAAATAAAATACAAGAACACCCAGTTTAACATTTGTCACCTGATAGTACCATGACATATGTCTCACACATTTCCTTTTTTTTTTAGCATACAAAATTCTTTAGCTAACTTGGTTTAAACACCGTGCGTTGTGAATGTCTCACAGGTGACACATACTCCCGCAACTCCTTGGTAGCCTCCTCGTCCGCCTCTGATGGTCTCACTCCTTCTTGTGTTTCACCCTCCAAAACACCTCCCTGCCTGCCTGCAGCCTCCTAAGGCATTACCCAAGCCTCAGATGGATCCATACATGCCCTCGGTGGCACCGTGGTCCCAGGACCTACTGAGTCCTCCTCTACTGATCTCACCAGAATCTGATCTACATGTCTACATACGACATTACCGTCCCCTAACATGACCTTGTATGAGACCGGTCCTGTGACTTTGACAATAAAACCAGGGATCCACTTAGACCCGTAACTAAAGTTCCTCGTGAAGAAAAAAAAAAAAAGGTCTCCCACCTGGAAACTTCGCCCCTGCACCTGTTTGTCATGAAGTTTCTTCTGGGTGTCCTGCTTCCATTCTACCCTTGCCCTCAGATCTGGGTGCACCTGGTCTAAGGTTGATCGTAACCTTCTACCCAGCAGCATTTCCGCTGGAGACAACCCCGTGGTCGATTGTGGGGTAATGCGGTAGTTAAACAGCACTCTTGACACCTTAGTTGAGAGCCTCCCTTCACCCACCTTCTTCATCATTGACTTCATCATTCTTCATCATTGACTTAAAAGTCTGGACTGCTCGCTCGGCGCAGCCGTTGGAAGAAGCATGGTATGGAGCCGAGGTAATGTGTCTAATACTGTTTTTTTGCGTGAACTCCTTGAACTCCGCACTGACAAAACATGAGCCATTGTCTGAAACCAACATCTCAGGTAACCCATGGCTGCAAAAAATCAATAGTGGTAGCTGACGTGGCCGACTTTACTGGATAAACATCCATCCATTTAGAATAGGCATCGATCAGGATCAAAAACATAAATGGTCCCATAAATGGTCCCGCATAGTCCATGTGCAGTCTTTGCCAAGGTTTACTCGGCCACTGGAGCTGGTGCTGGTACATTCCGATGTTCTTGGCATGTAGGGCATCCTTTCCCTAGCGCCTCAATGTCAGAGTCTAACTTTGGCCACCAAAAGTAGCTCCGCGCTAAGGCTTTCATCCGAGAAATGCCTGTGTGCCCGTAATGCAATTGCTGTAGCAATGCCTTGTGCCCCGGCTGAGGAACAATTACACGCGATCCCCACAATACACACCCATCCTGCACACTTAACTCAGTATTTCTCACCGTGTAAGGCTGAAACGCTGGGTCCACGTGTTGTGGCCAACCATGTTGGACAAACTGTCTAACCCGAGACAACACAGGGTCTTTACCAGTCCAACTTCTTACTTCGCCTGCCGACACCAAAGATATGTCCTCTATCATCAGTACTCGATCCTCTTGCTCTGCCTCCGTTGGCTGCTGAGGCAGTGGGAGTCTACTCACGGCATCTGCGTTGTCATGGAATTTACCTGGCTTGTACCGGATCTCATATTCATAGGCTCGGAGTGTTAACGCCCATCGCTGAATCCGTGGAGATGCCATGTGAGGCACTGCCTTCAGCGCACTGAAGAGAGACAAGAGAGGTTTGTGATCGGTGCAAATAACAAACCGTCTTCCTTACAAATATTTATGGAAGCGTTGTATCCCAAACATCACAGCCAAACCCTCTTTGTCCAGTTGTGAGTAGTTGCTCTCAGCAGTTGTCAGAGTACGAGACATGAAACTTATAGGTCTCTCTTGCCCGTTCCGGCATGCGATGTGACAACACCGCACCAACACCGTATGGTGAAGCATCACAGGACAAGATTAAATCCTTCTGGCTGTCGTAATGCACCAATACTTTGGAGGAATGCAAGAGTTGTTTAGACTCCTCAAAAGCCATTTCCTGCTCGCGTTCCCATGTCCACCAAGCATCTTTTCTTAACAGTTTGTGCAAGGGGGCTAATAATGATGATAGGCATGGCAGGAACCTGTTATAATAGTTCAGTAATCCCAGGTATGCCCTCAGCTCTGTAACATTAGCGGGTGCCGGTGCCTTCTGTATTGCCTCCACCTTGTGTGGCATTGGATGAAGCCCTGAGGCATCCACTCTATGTCCTAAAAACTCCATTTCAGGCTCCATAAAAGCACACTTGCTGCGCTTCAGCCGCAGACCCCCTTCCTGTAGTCGTGTCAGGACCTCCTTCAGAGTTGCCAGGTGCTCCTGATCGCTCCGTCCTGTCACCAGGATGTCATCCAGGTAAACCGCCACGTTTGTCATCCCTGCCACCAGACTCTCCATCAAACGCTGAAAAATGGCAGGACTAGAAGAAACACCGAAAGGAAGACGATTTACTTTGAACAACCCTTTAAATGTGTTTAACATGACATACTGCTTGGACGCTTCATCCAAGGTCACTTGCTGATATGTGTGACTTAAGTCCAGTTTGCTAAACTTTTGTCCCCCTGCTAGTTTTTCAAATAAGTCTTCCAGCTTTGGAATTGGATATTGCTCCAACTTGGAGACTAAATTTACAGTGAGTTTGTAATCCCCACAGATACGTACTGAATGGTCCAGCTTCAGAATGGGCACAATAGGTGTTGCCCAATCAGAAAACTTAATAGGTTCAATTATGCCCTGCTTCGTGAGTCTTTCCAACTCCTCCTCCACTTTCTTTCTCATTGCAAATGGAACTGGTCTCGGTTTATAAAACTTTGGGGCAACTCCTTCATTTACATATATTTTAGCTGGTGGGCCCGTCCAAGTTCCCAATTCCTCTTTGAAAACCCCTTCATGTTGTTTCAAAACATCCTGCAACGTCAGGTCTGACTGCACCTTGTTAATGGCAATAACATTGTGTAGCTCCAACTGCTTGAGCCACCCTCTGCCTAACAGGTTTGGCCCTGTACCTGCTACCACTACTACTGGTAGCTGCTTGACTTTGTCTTGGTATGTAACTGTGACGTCCGCAGCCCCCACTGTTGCTAGTTGTTCTCCTGTGTATGTCTTCAAAGTCCATGGGCAGTCGTGCAGCTCTTGAGCGCTCCCTGCTACCCGTAGCTTTGTATACGCTGTCTTTGTCAAGATTGTCACACTGCAGCCGGTATCCACCTCAAAATCCACCATGCTGCCATTTATATTTAGTTGTGTGGTAATGGGGTCCACACGTGGCATTTTTGCCACCTTTACCCTATACATTGCAAACACTTCTTCATCACTAGAGTGCTTCTCCGGGACTTCATTTATATGATGTGCCGAAAGCTTTTTATCTTTTCGATACTGCTTCTGCTTCCCTCCCTCTTGAAGCTGTAACTGTGCTCCCGGAGGAGCAGACCTGCACATTTTTTTTTACATGCCCCTTTTTCCCGCAACTATGGCACGACACCGATATGAAACGACAGTCCCGTGCCATGTGTTCACCACCACATCTGTAACACGTTCCCCCTACCGTTTTGCTGCGCCCATAGTGTCTTGAACTCACTTTATGCACTGCAAGTTGCGATACGGTCTTCGACATTGGGCTGTCCAGCATTGTCGTTTGTCCCTGCAGGTCACGCACATCCTTATTAGCCGTTTCAATAGCTTGTGCGATTTTCAATGCTTTTTGAAACGTCAGCTCGGGCTCCGCCAGTAACCTCCGCTGCATACGATCATCCGATATACCGCACACCAGCCTATCACGTAGCATTTCTTTCAATCTTTCCCCGTAATTACAATGCTGCGCGAGCTCCTGTAGCGCCCGTAGCGCTGCTACATACTGCATTACACTCTCACTGTCAATTCCCACACATCTTCGCCTTCTCCCCTATGTGCTTGTAAGATTTAAGGCTTATCTGTGGGCCTCCTCTGGAGCTGCTGGCTTCTACCTCTTCAGTGACAGACGGTACGTTTCTGTACTCCAACTCTTGTCGCACTGGCGGGACCGCTGGATTTGTCCTGTTGCCACCGACCTGCTGATGACGGCGGATGACCCGCTGATCTCCCCTGCTCTGCATCTTTGCTACCAGCTGTATGCTCGCAGAAGTGGCGTTTGCTACTCTCTTCGCCGGCCAGTAGGACGTGCTATATCTTCGGTGAGCTCTGAGGTCTTTCTTTGTGTGGCTCTGCTAAACGCTAGGTCGCTAGCAAACAAAACTTGTTTGCTGAATGATTTTTTCACTTCCCGTGAACTGGATTTCATACTCCTGACAGAGACTTGGCTCCAGGTTGGTAAGAGTACACCATTCACTGAACTTCTTCCACCAAACTGTGCTTTCTCTACTATTCTGTTTGCTGTTGTATATCACCCTCCTAAATTCAATAATGATTTTTTTTTTTGTGGATTTTGCTGATTTTTTATCGAAGGTTACTCTGAAGTATGATCAGTTTTTAATTGCTGATGATTTTACCATTCATGTTTCCTGTGAGTCCAAGCTTATGGTTAATGATTTTTAAAAAAATCTTTTTGCCTCTTTTAACATTGTTCAGTCTGTAACTGGCCTGACTCATGAAAAAGGACATACTTTAGACCTTGTTTTGTCATGGGGACTACCTGTGCGGGTTAATGATATCTGTGAATCAGCTTGTATTTCTGACCATTTGCCTGTACTTTTCACCGTTTCAATCCCATATTTGAGAAAGAGAACTTCTGCCCCGCACGTCACATTCATATGATAACCCCTGGCACAGCACCACTGTTTTGTAACCTGTTTAATGAATTGAATGTGTGTGATATAGTAGCAGGCAATCTTGCTTTGGGTGGCAAGGAGGTTTTAAGTTATTTTGATTCCTTTTGTACTAATATTTTGCATTCCGTTGCTCCCTCTAGATCTAAGCACAATAAAGCGCTTTCTGAGTCATGGCAAAATGAATCTATCCGTGCCCCCTGAAGTCCTTTCTGGTGTACTGAAAGAAAATGGAGAAAGGGCAAGCTTCACATTTTTAAAAAAATATATTTTTTTTTTATTGAACTTTCGACGACATGAAAATGTACAGGAAAACATTTTCAACATTAATGAAAAGTCAAATATAGAATAGAAAAAAGCCCCCCCCCCGCAAAAAAAAAAGAAAAAAAAATTTAGCTAATAGCAAACCTGTTGGTCACCTAATGTTAAATGGAATCAGATACAGGATTGTCACTGCACAAAAACAACAGACAACAGACAACATTCCAGACCCACCAAGACAACAAAATATTAAATTAAACCTTAGTTACTCAGGGATGGCTGCCAACCCTAATTTTTGAACAAAAAAGGACCCCATATTTTATTAAACTTATGCAGTGAACCATTCAGTGTACACCTTATCTTTTCAACTTTAGCAAAAAATAGAACTTCCTTAAATTAATCCATAAGGAGTGAGGGGGAGGAACAGAAGACTTCCACCTCAGCAAAATCAGCCGTCTAGCTAATAGAGTAACAAATGCCACAAAATCTGCTTTATATTTTCGTAGTAGTAAATTAGGGGGCAACACTCCAAATACTGCCGTGAGTGCTACTGGTTCAATTTGAACCGCAACACAGACAGAAATTGAACTAAATACCTGCGACTAGGGCTGGGCGATTTGGCCTAAAATCAAAATCTCGATTAATTGAACATTTTAACTCGATTACGATTAATGAATGATTATTTTATTTTTGCCTTCATAGTTCACTGACAAGTTTTGTACAGTAAATATGCTCACATATTACAAGTGAGAGATTTTTGAATGAAGGGTGCATTACTTGATTTTAAAATAATTGAACGAAACATACTATCTACTATCTATGATTATTTATTGAACATCAATGTTGAACAACTGAAATTAAAGCACACATTGCCTAAAACGTACAGTCACTTTGTTCTTATAAAAAAAGTAAAAATAAATAACTTGCACTTTTGGAAACAAAATAAATTATTTTCAATGTTTTTCTTATTAAAAGTAGAAAATAAGCAGCATCTCTTCTAAATAAAATAACTCTTGTATATCCTGTAACTAATATTTTAAACAGTGCATTTCTTGCATGTTCTGTAAACAAATATTTTAATGTGCAGCGCAGTTTTAGAAAAATGTGATTGCGATGGCACAGTGTATTAGTGATGCTCCGATTGATCGGCCACCGATCATGATCGGCCAATATTGGCTAAAAATAGCTTGATCGGCGAACCCCAAAAGCGCCAATCAAAAAAGCCGATCACTTGACGTAAATTACTCGCGCGACTTTTTCACACGTGCATACATGGCGCACAGGTAAACAACAGCAGAGCGGAGCTTACTAGTGGCAACATGAGTTCTCCCGTCTGGAAGTTTTTCAAAGTGTCCGATAAAGACGTAAAGTTAGCCGTTTGCAATGTATTGTGTGATGAAATCCCTCGAGGTGGAAGCAAGCAACGCCATTTTAACACCACTAACATGATTAGGCATCTTAGAACACGCCATACAACTGAATATGCCGAGTATGAGAAACTAAACCACTCTACTCTCGGGGAACATTTCATGTGCTGACCCTGGAGGTGTCAGGCAACAGTGCTGACCAAAGTGTCACTGCCCCTCCTTCAGTGTGGGGCGCCAAGTGTCAAGCGCTTGATTCTTCAAGATCTTGACTGTAGCCTATTGCTACAGTTTTTTTTTTCAATATAGTTAATTTAGAGTTAGTTTCATTTCTACAAATGGTGCAAACTCTGCTAGATTATATACTCAGCAAAAAAAGAAACGTCCCTTTTTCAGGACTGTGTATTTCAACAATAATGTTGTAAAAATCCAAATAACTTTACAGATCTTCATTGTAAAGGGTCTAAACAATGTTTTCCATGCATGTTCAATTAACCATAATCAATTAATTAACATGCACATCCGAATATCACACCTATGTGACAGGTACAGGATGGCCACAACAACTGCCCGAGTCACACCAGGAACACACAAGCCCTCAGTCCAGCCTCTCTCAGCATATTGCGGACAGTCTGAACACTGATGGAGGGATTGTGTGTTCCTGGTGTGACTCGGGCAGTTGTTGTGGCCATCCTGTACCTGTCACGCAGGTGTGATATTCGGATGTACCGATCCTGTGCAGGTGTTGTTACACGTGGTCTTCCACTGCGAGGATGATCAGCTGTCCTTCCTGTCTCCCTGTAGCGCTGTCTTAGGCGTCTCACAGTGCGGACATGGCAATTTATTGCCCTAGCCACATCAGCAGTCCTCATGCCTCCCTGCAACATGCCTAATGCACGTTCACGCAGATGAGCAGGGACCCTGGGCATCTTTCTTTGGGTGTTTTTCACAGTCGGTAGACAAGTCTCTTTAGTGTCCTGCGTTTTTAGAACTGTGACCTTAAATGCCTACTTTCTGTAAGCTGTTAAGGTCTTAACGACCATTCCACAGGTGCATGTTAATTAATTGATTATAGTTAATTGAACATGCATGGAAAACATTGTTTAAACCCTTTACAATGAAGATCTGTAAAGTTATTTGGATTTTTACAACATTATTGTTGAAATACACAGTCCTGAAAAAGGGACGTTTCTTTTTTTGCTGAGTATAGAATGTTTTTACAATAGGGGGAGAGTGCAAAAGAAAGAGGAGTATGACTGAGGGCCATCAATGAAGCCGGTTTAGAAGAAACTGACTCCATATTCAGCCATGATGGAGAGTCTGGTTGCACTTCTAGATGAGTCCACAAATGAATTATTCTGATATTTGTTGCCCAATAGTAAAACTTGAAATTAGGCAAGGCCAAACCACCAAGGGACTTTGGATTCTGTAAAAGTTCTCTCCTGAGTCGAGGAACTTTCTTATTCCAAATAAACTCTGAAACTAAAGAGTCCAGTTTTGGAAAAAAAGGTTTGAGGAAGAAATACTGGCATGCAATGAAAAAGATAAGACAATTTGGGGAGAATAGTCATTTTGACCACGTTAACCCGGGCTATCAGGGACAAGGGCAATAACGACCAGCGATTAAAATCTTCCTGAATCCGAGTCAGCAATGGGGCAAAATTGAACTTAACAGGGATTTTGTCAACTTTGTTTCTACTCAAATTGACTTTTTTCTTTCTGTTAATAGGACTCCAGGGGTTTCAGCTTTACTTCTTTGGGAAACTTTGAAGGTGTACATAAGAGGTGAAATTATTTCATATTGCAGTTTTGAGAATAAGCAAAGGAGAAATAAGTTACAAGAATTAAGCCAACGTATCGGTCAGCTTGATAAGGTTTATGCCTCCTGTCCGTCCCCAAACTTATACAAGGAGCGTCTTTCTCTTCAGGCAGAGTTTGATACCCTTACTACTAATGAAGTGGAGGACCTGTTACTTAAAGCTAAACATTCACATTATGAATATGGTGACAAGTCCAGCAAACTCTTAGCTCGTCAGTTACGGCAGGCCTCCTCCTCTTATCAAATTTTACAAATTCATACCTCTTGTGGCCTAACAACAGATCCATTAGAAATTAATGACCATTTTAAACAATTTTAATCCTCCTTATATTCCTCAGAGTTAGAGACAGATTCATCTTCGTTTGACAGTTTTTTCGATTCATTAGATTTATTTAAAGTGGACCCAGTCTCAGTTCAGAGACTGGAAGAGCCAATTACTGTGGACGAACTTAAAAGAGCCACACTATCCATGCAATCTGGGAAATGTCCAGGTCCAGATGGTTTTCCAGTGGAGTTTTATAAGATTTTCTTTGATAAATTAGCACCTATTTTGATTGAAATGTTTATTGAATCGTTTGAACTGCTTAAATTGCTTAACCAGGCTTCGATATCTCTAATTTTGAAAAAGAATAAGGATCCATTGTTATGTTCAAGCTATCGTCCTATAAGCTTACTGTGCGTAGATGTAAAACTTTTATCCAAATTATTAGCTATGCGATTGGAATCTGTTTTGCCCTCCATTATTTCTCCTGATCAAACGGGGTTTATCCAGAACAGACACTCTTTCTATAATCTTAGGAGACTTTTCAATATCATGTACAGTGCTCCAGGTTCGTCTGGCTCAGAGGCCCTGACTTCTTTAGATGCAGAGAAAGCCTTTGACCGGGTGGAGTGGGATTATCTGTTTTACGCATTGGAGCGATTTGGATTTGGTCAGAGGTTCATTTCCTGGATAAAATTGTTTTATTCTTCCCCTATGGCATGTGTTAGATATGGAAGCCCGTTTCCGCCACAAAAAGAAAAAAAAATGTCATAATAACGAGAAACTTTCTCATTATTACGACTTAGTATCTCATAATAACAAGAAACTTTCTCATTATTACGACTTACTATCTCATAATAACGAGAAACTTTCTCATTATTACGACTTACTATCTCATAATAACGAGAAACTTTCTCATTATTACGACTTAGTATCTCATAATAACGAGAAACTTTCTCATTATTATGACTTAGTATCTCATTATAACAAGAAGCTTTCTCATTATTACGACTTAGTATCCCATTAAAACGAGAAACTTTCTCATTATTACGACTTAGTATCTCATAATAACGAGAAACTTTCTCATTATTACGACTTAGTATCTCATAATAACAAGAAACTTTCTCATTATTATGGCTCACTATCTCATAATAACGAGAAACTTTCTCATTATTACGACTTACTATCTCATAATAACGAGAAACTTTTTTTATAACGAAAAAAAAAATTCGTTTTTTTTTTTTTTTTTTTTTTTAAACAACGAAAAAAATAATTCTCATGACTTCGACTAAAATGACCTTCTGAGGGTTCTTCTGGTTCCGGAGTCAGCTCCAAAGCTTCGACTACGTTTTTGGCGGGTATGTTTTTTGCGCATCATATTTGATCTGTTTTTCACACCACTGTGCTATGTTATTGGTGTGATTTTACTGCACCACCAGGCAATGATCCTAAAGAATTGTAACATATATGTTCACAGAAATGGATGCTTTGATACAGTTTTTAAGACAAAGAAATGTTCCGGAAGAAACAATTGAAAAATTGGAACGGGAAAAGGTAAGATTTAACTAAAACTAAAATTACAGTAATATTTACTATTATCACACTGAGCGGAGGGCGAACGGATTAACAATAGGGAAGGAGACGCTGGGAGTCGGAATTGGAATTAAGAAAGGGGTTTAATGAGGGGAAAACCAACAAAGGGGGAGAAGTAAGGACTGGCACAGGAACAACTACGTTAATGACAGAACTGAAACTAAACGTAAGACACGGACTTAAATACACAGAACTTAATGAGTTAACACGAAACAGGTGAAACTGATTGGAGATTCCACACGAGGTTGAGTGGGGTGTGGCACACAGGAGGATCGGGGAAGCTGAACGTGACAACTATAATCCTCCTTTTAGGAGTGAGATTGTCTCAAATTAACCACAGAGGAATGTAACATTTTAATGTTGAAACGGCCACCTTATATTTATTTAAGTTTATTTACCGCATGTGAAGTAATATTTATGAGAAGGTAACCTAACACTTTGACCACTTAGTTAATGTGCTGGATGCATAAAAAAAAGGAAATGTAAAGACTCAAAGACTGCAAATCTTTAGGTTCAGAAGGCAAATTCATCATTGATAATGGTCTGAGGCGGGTCTACCACGAACAAGTGACAGGAGGTTGAATGGCCACAACTTTAGTTAATTCCATTTGATATCAAGTAACACAGGTTTTTGCGTCAAAAACCATTACTGAGCAAAGCATGGATGACACACTGCCTATGTCTCCTGAAAGTCAGAAAACACCTAGAATTCTAGTTGTTCACCGTGGAAATGTACTTCCTGAACTTATTTTACATTTTTCTGATGAAAGTATTCTAGGCAAAAATGTGAAAATCCAGCTTGTACTGCCAGATGGAAATTTTGAGATGGGGCATGATGATGGAGGAGTAGTAAGGGACTGTCTTTCTGAATTCTGGCATGACTTTTATGACCAGTGCACCATGGGTAGTTCTTTGAATGTGCCTTTTCTTCGTCACGATTTTGGCCAATCACAGTGGGAAAGTGTTGGCCATATAATAGCTTTTGGATGGCGGAAGGAAAAGTATCTTCCTGTCAGACTAGCTCCAGTGATTTTGGAACAAGCAGCCTCTGGGTATAACAAGAGTGATTTAATTGAAAATTTCCTCGTTTGTTCCAGAAGGAGAGCGAGCAGTTTTCAAATCTTGGCGGTCAGACTTTGACAGTGTTGACAAGGATGAATTACTTGAGATTTTGGATAATTACCTTTGTAGGAGAGGGCCAACAGCCAACAATTTTGAAGATATCCTTCAAGAGCTGGCACACAAAAAGCTGCTCCAGGAACCTGCATATGTCATTGATCAGTGGGCTCGCCGACAACGCGATCGTGACAGAATTGAGGTCTGTCATTCTGTTGCGTTCCGCGTTGTCGGCGAGCGGGCAAGCAGGCAAGTGGAGCCGGACTGACAGGCAAATGGGGTTTAATAGTACGAAGTGAGCCAGACATCCACGAACACGGGAACAATACAATGACATATCTGGGAAACCGAGGGAGACGCCGACTGATATACACAAAACAAGCCGAAACAACAGGGAACAGCTGGGCACAATCGGGGAAGCACACGTGGATAATGAGGGGGCATGGCACACACGAGGATCGAACGGAGCCGGGCGTGACACCCTGAACCTTTATCTTTTGTTTGAATTAGACTTGTTTACAGTGTTAACATCCAACAAAAAGGAGGAAAAGTGGAAAAATCCAAAAGAAAAGGGTAAATGCTAGTGTTAATTCAGATTAATGCAGGTGTTCAGATGTTTTAGACATTTTATGCTCAGGTGTTTTTTGAATTCAAGAAGTTTAATGTAAATGTTCAGATGTTTTAGACATTTTATTCTGAGATTTTTTTTATATAATTCTTATGTTTTGGTGCTGTGCACTTTATTTTCACTTTATACAGTTTATTTCTGTTAACATATTGGATATTGCAAAGGAGTACATTAAAACAAAGTCATTTAAGAAAAAAGAAATATATCGACTCCAGTGTTTGGACTAATAAACAGTACAATGTGAATTTAAATTTAGAATGAGTCTGATGTTTTGTAGTTTACTTTTGAAAATCCTCGTTCAAGTATACATGAATATAAATGCATATATTCCATGTGACAATTTCCTTTGACATTTTTAGCACCAGTACATCACTCAACATTTAGTTCACTAATAATTAGCTCTCTAAGTCTAATGTACGTATCCACCATTTCATAGGCATCATCTGACACAGACAGATTATACTCTGACATTAGTTCAACACAAACATTAAATACATCTTCATCACAAGGATAATCTTTAAACAAACAGTCTTCAAGACACAACTCAGCCTTCTCAGGGTCCACATTCTGCAAGAAATCTGTAGCTCCATATAAATGAGGTACTGTATACATCAGTAAGGGACGTCCGTTAGGGGACCTCGAGTTGTGGACTGGTCTTATTCTGTGATTGTTCCATGCAGACGCAATTTTATCCAGTTCCTCCTGAAGACAGAAGAAATAATAGGTTATTTACACCTCAAGGTGGTGCAATCTGGTTACATATAAAAACAACTACTGTAATGGTAATGTATACGTGAATTGTAATGTATAAATGTATACAGGTTAAGAACGGTCATGAAAAACATGGAAAAGTTATGGAATTGGAAAATAAAATTAGAAAATTGGATATTACGCTCTGGCGTTTATTTTGTGGTGTCGCAATACACCGCTGATTTGTCGGTCGTGAACGAAATGCCTCGGCTCTTTTAAGTAAACGATGGAAGCCAGCGGCAGACAGTGAGACGTTTTTTAATGTTAGTCGCTCCATACGCCGACTGACTGTAGGTTGTATAAATGACGTTCGCGTTGTGCGAATAATAACGAACGTCTCATGCACAGTCTGTTGTTTAGTGTTTGTAGCGAAACACTTCAACGTTCGGTATGTGGGTTTTGCAGTTTGGAACCATTGACGATGTTTAGCTTATATGTTAACCTATGAGTGGCGCACGAGAAGACTGCAATTAAGATCGGCTGTTATGTAAAATGCTACGATAATGCATTTGAAAATACAGCACAACCTGACATTATTATGACAGCAAATGTACACGTATCGTTTTGCTTTGCACTACAAACTGGAGTATGTGCAATAATTTTATAGCCATAATTTACATTGCCATTGTGTGTGATTGGTGTTCTATGTTATGCCTACCTGAATCATGTTTTGGAAACAAAACTGGATCAGCGATTTGTCCAGAAACGTGTCCATAAAATGTCCATCTTCTTTGAGAGTGTCAAAGAGGTTCATCCAAAATTGTGCGCACTGGGTTCGGAGAGTGAGCCACCATCTTTCAGTGCGTTGGTTAGTAGTACTTGGGCCGAAAGAGACGCACTGTGCCGCAAAATTTTCATTGGTCAGAAAAAATCTTTGCATATCTGCGATATTACTGTTCTCCGTTCCATGGTCCAGCCTGACTCTTGTAGGGCATCCTTCATTTTCAGAAACAGCTGTTATATAATATCCCGCAATAATGCGTGGATCATTGTTTGTTTTGTAAGATTTGAGCCAAATTATTTTCCGGGAAAACCCGTCGATACATCCACTTATGGCAATACCGTACGGTTTTAACTTATCATATCCATCGATGTGCCATACGTAATTGGGACCACGGCTATTGTACACTCTCCAACGCAGTTGATTATTTGCCCTTTGATCCACTCCCTGACTGTCTAGTAATCGCAGTATCACGCAAACTGTCTCTCTGTCAGTAATAATCCCATGTAACCAACATTTCTGATGCATCGATCTATAGCCGTGCGACTGACCCGATGTTTGTAGCTGTTGTTGAATGAATGCTGCCACATCAGCCTCGTCAGTTTTGTTTTTTCTTCTCCAAAGCTGACGTCTGCACAGAATTCGCTCGAGGGTTCGATTGCTAATTTGAGCTCCATGTAACTCTTTCAGCAACGTTAGTATTTCTTTATTTGTGAAGCCCCGTTTAAAGTACTGCTCAACATGCCTAGCAAACATAACTCCGATAACTCTAGCCACAGTCACCTCAGCTTGTTGTACACATTCGTGAAGTTTGGAGCTGACTCCGGAACCAGAAGAACCCTCAGAAGGTCATTTTAGTCGAAGTCGTGAGATATTTTTTTTTTCGTTGTTTAAAAAAAAAAAAAATAAATCTCGTAAAAAAAAATTTTCGTTATAAAAAAAGTTTCTCGTTATTATGAGATAGTAAGTCGTAATAATGAGAATTTTTCTCGTTATTATGAGATAGTGAGTCGTAATAATGAGAAAGTTTCTCGTTATTATGAGATAGTGAGTCATAATAATGAGAAAGTTTCTTATTATTATGAGATACTAAGTCGTAATAATGAGAAAGTTTCTCGTTATTATGAGATACTAAGTCGTAATAATGAGAAAGTTTCTCATTTTAATGGGATACTAAGTCGTAATAATGAGAAAGCTTCTTGTTATAATGAGATACTAAGTCGTAATAATGAGAAAGTTTCTCGTTATTATGAGATAGTAAGTCGTAATAATGAGAAAGTTTCTCGTTATTATGAGATAGTAAGTCGTAATAATGAGAAAGTTTCTCGTTATTATGAGATACTGTCGTAATAATGAGAAAGTTTCTCGTTATTATGACATTTTTTTTTTCTTTTTGTGGCAGAAATGGGCTTCCATAGTATGAACAAATAATACTTATTCAGGGTATTTTCCTTTGTTTCGTTCCACTCATCAGGGCTGCCCATTAAGTCCTCTTTTATTTGCTGTTGCCATTGAACCACTCGCTGCTGCCCTCCGGTCCGATCCTCGTATAACTGGACTGGTTAGAAACGGTCTTGAACAGAGAGTATCTCTTTATGCAGACGATTTGCTGATTTATATTTCTAATCCTTCTATTTCAATTCCTGCTGTGCTTGATATTCTCGAGTCATTTGGTTGCATTTCTGGCTATAAGGTAAACTTGGCCAAGAGCGAATTCCTTCCCTTGAACAATGCTGCCCGGAATATATCTTTGGATTTTCCATACCTTGGTATTCAGGTGAGAGCCAAATTTAAGGACTTGTTTAAGCAATAGGCGTGTGTTAAGATGCCAGGGGGGGCATGGGCTATCACGTTCCTTTATGTACAGTTCTAATGTTACCGGGGCATGATCTGATATTACGATAGGGTTATACACACATGACTGAACTGAATGGAGAAGTCGATTATCTATAAGAAAATAATCGATACGGGTAAAGGTATGGTGGGCATGTGAAAAGAAAGAATATTGTCTCCCGGATGGGTTAAGAAAACGCCAAGGATCGGAAATAGAAAACTCATCCATAAAGGACAAGATAGTTTTAGAAGACTTTGAGGGCGCACCAGTTCTAGAGGAAGAACGACCCAATATGGAGTCAAGCCAGCAGTTGAAGTCACCTCCCATGATAAGCATGTGTGTAGAGATGTCAGGCAATCGAGAAAACATTAATCGGAAAAAACTTTCATTATCCCAATTAGGGCCGTATATATTGGCGAAAATTACTGGATTGTTATATAACTGTCCTGTCACAAAAACAAATCTCCCATTAGAATCTTGGATAACATTAGAACATAAAAAGGGAACAGACCTGTGAATCAAAATAGCCACACCCTTAGATTTTCCTCTAAATGAGGAATGGAACATTTGACCGACCCATCTCCTCTGCAATCTAATGTGGCTAGAGAGATCTAAATGAGTCTCTTGGAGGAAAACTATATGCGCACCTAACTGTTGAAGGTGATGGAGCACCTTACTATGCTTAATAGGGCTATTTAAACCATTACAGTTCCAAGTAATCAATTTAAGACTTTGTGACATTGTCTACGTTAACAAATAGATCAGCGCATGCACATACAGTGTAGTATGGAATGTCTAACAGCTGTAACATTATAACTAGAAAATAAAGGTGACCATGCAATATTAAAAAGAAAGAAAAAGAAAGAAAAAAAAAACACTACCCCCCCCCCCCCCGGCTGAAGCGTCCTGCCAAACAAGACATAAGCAAAACCCAAGAAATACCAGAGACATTCAGATTGCTCCACAACATCTAAGGCAAGTGCTCCTATGAGTTCGCGACACAAAAGTATAAAGACAACACAGTAATAACATTTACTCCTTCAAAGTGGCTCATATACATATAGCCCCAAATAGAAATGTAAAAGGGAACAGCATAACAATCAAGAACAATGAGATAACCAATTGGCTTACCAGGCGACCAGCATCATTCTCAGACTGTAGCACTGGAGGAGACCGCAGACTTAAGATTTGTGTTCACAAAGTCCATTGCGGTGGCCGGATCCTCAAAACTTGCGTGTATCTCTGCCCGGCAGAATGATCCTAAGGGTCGCACGGAATCTTAAGCCATACTTCACCCCGGGACATGAAAGCAGCCGACGTTTAACGTCCGAAAAAGCAGCACGTTTCTTGGCAACTGCAGATGTATAGTCCGGAAAAATAAACAATCTTTTGCCCTGGTAAAGAAGAGGCGACATCCGGGAGCTGTCTCCTGCCCGACGTACAATATCATTCCTCACATGAAAGAAATGCACTCTAATAATGAACGGCCTTGGTTGTACACCATCCTTAGGTTTAGGTCGAAGAGTGCGGTGGCACGGCCGAGCAGGGGCACCTCATCCAGGCCGAGCACCTCTTTCAACAGTTGCGCAACAAACTCAGTCGGACGCGCACCTTCGATCCCCTCTGGCACCCCAACCAACCTTATGTTGTTCCTCCTCGCTCTTCTCTCCAGGTCTTCACATTTATCTGTTAGCAACTGAACTTGAACTTTTAGCGTGGAGACCGTAGAGTTCAGCGTAGTTAACGAGTCACTGTAGTCCGTGGATGCGCGCTCGAGTTCGGAGATAAGCTGGTCATGAGTGCAAAGTTTTTGCTGCACAGGCTCAATGGCACGTCTCATCTCCTCTCTCACTGACGAAATCTCCGCACGCAAATCAGACGACAGCAAATCAATTTTGCTGCAAATGTCACTCTTCAGTACGTCCAACATAGCTCGTAACTGGCCAAGATTGCATGCACCATCATCGCCCGCCGCCTCCCTCGATGGCGAACCGGGCTCTGTTGAGTGCGAGGCTTTCACGCGGCCTGCGCGACTCGACTCGGTTTTCGTTCGCAAAGTTGCCATGGTTGTCCCAAATAACGAGAAGAAATAAACTAAAGCTGTCCCTGTGCTTTAATCAACTGAGCACCAATTAAATCATGTAAAGAAAACTGCGTTGAAAAGTTTCAGTTATCACAAACTCACGGAGCAAACCGGAGATGCGTCCTACATCTTTGATGCTCCGATAAAGCTTAAATAAATTTTACCTGAAAGCCTTTCGGAGTACCAGAGAGCCGTTTAGGCTGCAAAAATAGAATATATGTCTTCTCTCGTTTCTAATAATATTCATAAGCCTCAGGTTCTGTTTAACCTTTTTAACTGCCTTGTAAACCCAGTTAATAACTCACCTTTGGTGCCATCATCCACCCTTCGCGATTCATTTTTAAACTTTCTTATTGACAAAATCTCTCTTCGGCCAAAATCTCTGGTTCCACTGATTTTAACCATTCTGCTCATTATCTGAGCTCTGCTGTCTTTAATCAGTTTGAGTCAGTATCTTTCTCCTCACTTTCAGGCATAGTAAAACAGCTGCAGCCTACATACTATCCCTCTGATAGTATTGGTTCTCGCCTTCTTAAAGATGTTTTTGATACTGTTTATTCCACCGTAGTGTGTGCCATAATAACTTAATAAAAATTACAATGAATCCGTTACTAGCTGTGATGCAGGGCTTAAACAGCTGTGATGCAGGGCTTAAACTTAAACTTGGACTTATGAATGTAAGATCACTGGCTCCTAAGGCACTATTAATAAATGAAATAATTACTGATTTTAGTCTTGGTGCCATATGCCTCACGGAGACCTGCCTTAAACCAAATGAATTCATGGCACTAAATGAATCTACTCCAGCTGAATACAGTTACAAGCATAACCCTCGACCAAATCGCAAAGGTGGTGGTGTTGCTGCAATTTTTCAATCCAGCCTAGGAGTGACTGAGAAATGTGGTCTGAGTTTCAGCACATTTGAAACTCTTGTTCTTAGTCTTGCTGGCACATCTCTTTCTTGCTCTTCATCCCAAATCACCATTGTTATTGTTTATAGACCACCTGGGCCGTACAGTAATTTTCTTAAGGAGTTTGCTGATTTTTTAACTAACCTGGTGGTCAGTACTGACAAAGCTGTTATTGTGGGTGATTTTAACATTCATATGTAGAAAGATAGTGATCCTTTAAAAATAGCGTTTACAGCTATTCTTGACACTCAAGGTGTATGTCAGAATGTAGTAGGGCCTACTTGTAACCTACCCTCTAATTTTAATTGTAAAAAAGGCGGCTACAAGAATTATACGGGTTCATACGATCGTTATTTTTAACTAGTCTAAACAATAGTCTATTTTTTAACTAATCTAGCACATACTGACAACAACCACAAAAAAAAACCAAGAAAGGTGAAGCAGATAATATGTTGGTAATCAAGCAGAAACAATACAAACACTCTTCTTCAACCCCATCACAGAGTCCCAGAAAGTTCATCAAAGTCCATACGAAAAAGGGAAGAAGGAAAAAAAACCGACTTCAGCAATGCATTGCCCCACAAAAAGTATACAAAAAGTCCTGGAGAGCTCTCACCGGCAAAACTGCTTATACCCAGGCTGCTCCACTCGAGACCATGATATCAACTCTTTCGCTTTGGGATATCCTCAATGGCTCGTATATCTGTGTCCTCCTCAGTGTCTAAAGATAATCCTCTTCATACCTTTTTTTTCTCACGTGGAGTCGTCTTAGCCTCCTCTACCCGTCTCCTCTTCTCTCTCCCCTTTTTTTCTCTGACTTCCTTGTCTTAGACTGTCGGCTGCCATGACTTCCCCTGTTTCTCGCTCTTCTGGGTCTTAAAGGGACCATTACATGATTCATTATTATCCGCTAAAGCTTTGTCCCCTACATAACATGTGGCTTTAAGATCATTTTGCAAAACTCATAACCTTAATAAGCATTTCTTACACCCCGTTTACTCTAAACATTTTTATCATGTCAACTTATCCTTCAGTAAAATACAACTTATGCCGTATACATATATACCACACCACTATGTCTCATGTGGCATTGTCACAGATCCCCCCCCCCAGCCGGAGGTAAGAGGGTATTAGCACTAAAATAGGGCTTGAGGTTTCCCACATGTACAGTGTCTATCTTGTCTGAGTTTTGCCATTTAAGCCTATAGTTAAGAGGACCTAACCTTTTCATCACTTGAGCTGGACCTGTCCATTTGGGCGCTAGCTTTGATGAAAATTTGGCAACGGCCTTAGATTGTGGGTGGGCCCTGACCCAGACCAAATCTCCCACAAGAAATTGCGCAGGTCTCCTGTGGGCGTTATAATATCTGGCTTGTCTACGTCTGGCCACTCCCACTTTCTGTTTTATCTCCTGTGCCATTATATGTTGCCGTTCTAGTAAGGTATATTGTGGTTGGTGAGGATGCGGAGCTGGCGCTTGATGGATAAGCATTTCCAAAGGGCCCTTCAGCTGTCTTCCCAGAGCGAGCTCGGCAGGAGTCCGCCCCGTGGTCTCATGTTTGGCACTATTAATGGCGAACCGGAACTCGGTTAACCACGTATCCCATTCTTCATGACGATCTTGGACATAAGATGCAATCATGGTTTTAAGGTTTCGGTTCACTCGCTCAGTAAGGTTGGTTTGGGGATGATAGCTGGTGGTCAACTTGTGTGTAACCCCCCACTTTTTACAGGAGATCTGAGAGGAGTTGACTAGTATACTGAGGACCCCGGTCCGAGACAATATACTTAAGAACCCCCCACCGGGTGAATACCTCATCTCTTAAGATTTGACAGAGTCGAGAAGTCTTGCTGTCACGCATTGGGAACAGTTCAACCCATTTGGTGTAGTAATCCACCACCACCAGCAGGTACATATTTCCTTTCTTACTCCGTGGCAGTGGACCCAGATAATCTAATCCCAACATATAGCCTGCCTCTTCCACCTCTGTATTCTGCATAAAACCAGCAGGTTTCTTATTATCAGGTTTGTATTGCTGACAGATAATACACTGTTTGAGGTGTTGCCAGACATCTTTTCGAACTGTGGGCCACCACGCCACCTCTAGAATTCGTAACAAAGTTTTAAGACGGCCTAGGTGGGCACCCAGGGGGTTATCATGGAAATAATGAATAAAAACGCCAATAAGGGTTGTGGGGACTACCAGCTGATACTTCAGGCCCACCCCTTTAGTTGGAATTGTCCAATAAAGGACATCCTGTATTATCTCCCAACCAATGCGTTCTGTTTGTCGACCAACAGTCACCTTACCTCGCATCTCTCTGACTTCAGGGTCGTGCTCTTGTGCACGTGCGATCTCAGCCAGAGAGACGGGTAAATCCGTTTTGTAAGGGGTTGAGTATGCAGATACGTAGGTGGTCGTCCCTGAAGAATCCCCTGCCACCGCTCGTGACATTGCATCTGGCACAATGTTCATACACCCCTTACGGTAGTGGACTTCAAAGTAAAATTGTTGCAGTCTTAGCGTCCAACGAGTCAATCTCGAGCTGGTGTTTGGACAATTAAAAGCCCAGGATAAAGCACTATGGTCAGTATAGACATCAAATTTGCAGCCTTCCAGATAGTGGCGCCATTTCTCCACGGCCCAAACCACTGCTAAACACTCCTTTTCCGCAGTGGAGTAGTTGTGTTCTGCTCCTCGTATCGCCCGGGAGGCATAGGCAATCACCTTTTCTCCATCTGGAGTCTGTTGAGTCAACACTGCCCCCAACCCCACATCACTGGCATCGGTGTGTACCTGAAATGGCAATTTTAGGTCCTTCATATCCTGTGGAACGGGGTAGTTTGTCACGGCACTGGTTTTATCTGGGTCTATTTCAACCCCTTTCCCAGAGACAATATGTCCTAGAAACCTGAGTTGATCTTTAAAGAAATGGCATTTTTTAAGGTTCAATGTCAAATTGGCTGAGTGCAGTTTAGCAAATATAGCATGTAGATCCCTTACATGCTGCTCAGGGTTGGCAGAAAAGATGATGATGTCATCTATGTAGACCCAACATATGCAACCCCTCAATTCTCCCAGGACTGTTTCCATTAGACGTTGGAATGTCGCCCCCGCATTTTTAAGGCCAAAAGGCATTGATTTAAACTGATAGAGACCCACAGGAGTAATAACTGCTGTCTTGGCCTTACTCCTTGGATCCATTGCCACCTGCCAATATCCAGACTGCAGATCTAATGTACTGAAGCAGCCTGCTCCATGGAATGACTCTAAAATATCATGGATGAGCGGCATGGGATAAGCATCTTGAGGTGTTTTGGCATTCAGCCTTCGATAGTCTATGCAAAATTGGTAGGATCCATCGGGTTTTCCCACCAGCACAACAGGAGAAGCCCAGGCAGACTGAGATGGTTCTATAATATTGTCATTCAACATCTGCCTCACTTGCTCTTTAATTATTTCTTTCTTCATTAATGACACCCGATATGCTTTGGCACGAACTGGGATTTCATCTGTTGTATGTATATGATGTTGTATCACATTCGTCCTTCCTATCTGTGCCGAACAAACCGAAGGCCAAGCCTGAAACAGCTCTTGCATCTGCGGTGGATGGCTCAATAGTGCTTCCTGTGCCATAAAGGTTGTAGTTGGCTTTTTACACAAAGGAAAGAATGAAGGAGTCATGGCAACATACAAATTCGCTGACTTTCCTGATAGACCAGATACAAACCAGGCCAAACTGCCTGGATAGCGGTTCAAGAAAGAAAAGAAACAGCCATGAATCAGCAAACCATAAGAACGCTTCCCCATATCAAGCTAAATCTGTGTTTTCGTTAGGAAATCGAGCCCAAGAACTAGGGGAAATCCTAAATCATCATCTGCCATGATGTGAGTCTCTAATGTCCAAATGGCCCCATGCCAGGTATATCCCAGATGGATCTTCCCTTCTGCCGTATGAGATCTTCCATCAGCCAAAACAAAGGTCTGTGGATTCTCCGTGTTTAGTTGTTCACCTTCCCGGGCCAACTTCAACCATAAGCTTCTTTGCATTAGAGTGTACGTACAGCCAGTGTCTAGCACAGCTTCCTCTTGACATCCCCGAGTTTCTATGAGTACCATCAATAGTGCAGGGGTTTCTGCTTTAACCAAAACTGCATGGGGTTTCCCCTTTTGTTCAGAATGGGTAGAACAGGTGCCTTTACTGGACTGTTTCCTTCTTGAATCTTCATTGGTGGTCTGACTGTTTACTCTGGCCCAGTAGTCTTTCTTAGAGGCCCAGTCACGCTCCACCATGGACCCGACTTTAACCAACTGCTCCACTGTGTGGACTGTTCCTCTTAAACAGCTTACCAGGGCAGGGTTGCAATTGTTCATTGTGCGCCTTACCATTTCACTTTCAGTCATCTCCGGTTTCCAGTTTAGGCATAACGCTCTGTAATCATAGACAAAATCTCTCAGACATTGATCTAGAGCTTGTACTTTGACACGTAGTTGTTCCTCCACTTCAGTAAGGTAGTCCGTGGGAAGGAAAGCAGAAAGGAACGAGTTCTTAAATTCAGCCCAGTTATGGATTTTCCGCCTTTCAGCCATCCACCAGCTCTTAGCAGAATCTTTTAAAACTGTTGCCATTGTTGCCAGAAGTTCAGCATCCGTCTTAACGATAAAAAGTTTTCACACTGTTCAATGAAATTAAGCACGTCTGTAGTATCCCGTGATTCACCAAAAGACGGAAATTCCAGGCGTACAGGAGGCTTAGTGGGAGCGCCAGACGTATTGCCAGAAACAGCAGAAAGCTCTGAATCACTAGGGGAAGTGTACCAAATTGAGGATTTACTAACCGGAGTGCTAGTTCGTTTTACTCTACTCATTTCTTTTGTCCATTGTTTATCTCTCCTTAATAAGCAATCTACCACTTTATGTTCTAACTGTTCCAATGATGTTTTGACATATGATTCAAAAGCCTCAAACCTCTGATCTACATAATCTCTGAGACTCTGCTCTCTGTTAAAAGCACTCTCCAAAGCTTTAAAATCCTCCTCAATGGTATTCACACATCCTAATAAGCCTACAATGTCTTCTTTCAACTCATTAACCCCTGTACCCTGACCATTTCCAGAAAATTCATCACCTTCCAAATCATCATTACCCTCTTGGTCCTCGATATACAAATCACTTAGAAGAGATGATATCTCAGATACAGGTTCCCTAAATGTTACAAAAGGCCCAGCATTAGTATGAAGGGTTACAACTTCCCCATCGTCAAACTCAGCTTCCTCGCTAACTTCCATTTTTTTATTTATTTTTTTATTTTTATTTTGCCAAATACAAACTATTGGTAATAGACAACAAATAAAATAACTCACATAATCCCCATACGGGCCACCACTATGTAACCTACTGTCATGCCCACGTCTGTCACGCCCACAGGGGCGGATCAGACAGGTGCGGGGCATCAGGGACTGATTACCTCCTCAATATAAGGAGAGTACCTCACACAAACAAACCGCGAAGTATTGCGCTATGTACAGCCTTACTGAGCGTTATTCTGTCCTCTGTCTCCCTTTAATCCCGTCCCTTGCCTGTCTGCCTGTTGTACAATCCTTACCTCTCATTCCTTGCCTCCTCAGTTCAGCTCCCGTCCTTGACCCGCCTGTCCTGCTGAGCCCGGCTTCCCCTGTTGTCCAGCCCGCCTGTTCCCCCGTCCTGTGTTTGCCTGTTGGACTGACTCCCCGGCTTTCGACCCCTGCTCCTGTTTTACGACCACGATTTCCGCTGACCGTCTCTGGACTTGTTAGCCTGATTAAAGCTCTGTTTCCCTGTACTTCTGGATCCGTGTCTCCCTTATCTACCCGGTGTGACCCCTACCCTCTAATTTTAATTGTAAAAAAGGCGGCTACAAGAATTATACGGGTTCATACGATCATTATTTTTAACTAGTCTAAACAATAGTCTATTTTTTAACTAATCTAGCACATACTGACAACAACCACAAAAAAAAAACAAGCAGATAATATGTTGGTAATCAAGCAGAAACAATACAAACACTCTTCTTCAACCCCACCACAGAGTCCCAGAAAGTTCATCAAAGTCCATATGAAAAAGGGAAGAAGGAAAAAAAACAAACCGACTTCAGCAATGCATTGCCCCACAAAAAGTATACAAAAAGTCCTGGAGAGCTCTCACCGGCAAAACTGCTTATACCCAGGCTACTCCACTCGAGACCATGATATCAACTCTTTCGCGTTGGGATATCCTCAATGGCTCGTATATCTGTGTCCTCCTCAGTGCCTAAAGATAATCCTCTTCATACCTTTTTGTTCTCACGTGGAGTCGTCTTAGCCTCCTCTACCCGTCTCCTCTTCTCTCTCCCCTTTTTTTCTCTGACTTCCTTGTCTTAGACTGTCGGCTGCCATGACTCAGCCCCTGTTTCTCGCTCTTCTGGGTCTTAAAGGGACCATTACATGATTCATTATTATCCACTAAAGCTTTGTCCCCTACATAACATGTGGCTTTAAGATCATTTTGCAAAACTCATAACCTTAAGCATTTCTTACACCCCGTTTACTCTAAACATTTTTATCATGTCAACTTATCCTTCAGTAAAATACAACTTATGCCGTATACATATATACCACACCACTATGTCTCATGTGGCATTGCCTGTAACCATACCCTTGATTTGATTATTAGTCATGGCATCTTGGTGGAACATGTATCTATTATGCCTCAGAGTCCTCAGCTCTCAGATCATTACTTGTTAACGTTTGAAATCCAGTATAGCCTCCCATTGACCACAGCTCCAAAGTACAGAATCAGACGTTCCATTGCCTCACTAACTACAACAACATTTATGAAACAACTTCCACAGTCCTTCACCCTTACATCTGAAGCATCGTGTATAAATGAACTTGAACAGGCGACTGCAAACATGGATAAATCCCTTCGTAGCACACTAGATCTTGTAGCTCCACTTAAGAAGATAAAGCATAGAGATAAGAAACCTGCCCCCTGGTACTCTGATCATACACGTGAACTCAAACAGGCATCACGCAAGCTAGAGCGCAAATGGCGCTCAACTAAACTAGAAGTTTTCAAATCTGCATGGAAAGAGAGCCTGTCTAAATACAGACAAGCACTAGTGACTGCTAGGTCTGTGTATCTCTCCAGATTAATAGACGGGAACAAAAACAATCCAAAATTCCTATTTGAATCCGTGGCTAGGTTAACACAGAATTCTCCATTAAACTCGCAAGTCCCACAGTCTCTTAAGAGTAATGACTTTATTACATTCTTTAATGGTAAAATAACTAAGATTAGACAGACCATCCAGTGCACGTCCTTAGCTACCTATGACTGCCAGACTCCTGCTAGTCTTATGCCTATCAATAATGAGACTTTTGAATCTTTCATTCCTATAAAACACCCAGAACTCCTGAGCTTAATTTCCTCCTGTAAATCCTCTACAAGCCTCATAGACCCAATTCCTACAAAATTTTTCAAGGAAATCGCACCACAGATTAGCAATACCCTGTTAAATGTGTTAAACTCATCTCTTAAGCTTGGATATGTTCCAAAACCTTTTAAAATGGCTGTTATTAGACCCGTTCTAAAGAAACCAAATCTTGAACCTAGTGTTTTAGGAAACTATAGACCGATCTCAAATCTTCCTTTCATTTCAAAGATCATGGAAAAGGTTGTAGTTGTCTTCTTTCCTACAAAAAAATTATACTAACGAATTATATCAGTCTGGCTTTAGACCAAACCATAGCACAGAAACTGCTCTAGTCAAAGTAATGAATGATTTACTTATGGCTTCTGACCGTGGCTTGATATCACTGTTGGTATTACTAGATTTAACTGCAGCATTTGATACTGTGGACCATAATATCCTCTTGGACCGGTTAGAAGGTGTGGTTGGCATTACAGGGACAGCACTCTCTTGGTTCCGCTCATATTTAACTGATCGCTATCAGTATGCACATGTGAACAACGAATCATCCAAGGCCACCAAAGTCACATACGGTGTCCCACAGGGATCAGTACTTGGCCCACTACTGTTTACCCTATACATGCTACCGCTTGGTAACATTATTAGAAATCATGGTGTTGGGTTTCATTGTTATGCAGATGATACACAGTTATATATATCTGTTAACCCTGATGATACATCACTCCTATCTCGGTTAGAAGATTGTCTGTTAGATATCTGGTGCTGGATGGCAAAAAAAATTCTAATGTTAAACACAGAAAAAACAGAAGTACTGGTGATTGGTCCCAAGGCTGCAAGAAATAAGTTTCACCACCTCAGCATTAGTGGCCTTCCTACACAATCCAACACAGTGGTTAGAAATCTTGGTCTTCTGGTAGATTCAGATCTATGTTTTGATGCTCACATAAGAAGTATTACTAGAACTGCGTTTTATCATCTACGAAACATAGTCAAGCTTCGTAAGATGCTCTCACTTCGTGATGCAGAAAAATTAATACATGCCTTCGTAACTACCAGACTAGACTACTGTAATGCCCTCCTTTCTGGTTGCCCGTCTGGTTCCTTAAATAAACTTCAGCTGGTACAAAATGCAGCAGCCAGAGTTCTCACAAACACTAAAAAATTTGATCACATCACACCAGTCTTATCCTCCCTTCATTGGTTACCAGTTAAGTCTCGGATTGACTATAAAATACTACTGTTAACCTATAAAGCACTGAATGGCCTTGCACCAGAATACCTTAGTGATCTGCTGACCACATACAATCCCCCATGCTTGCTTCGATTTCAAGGTGCGGGATATCTGTTAGTACCTAGGGTAGAAAGAGCTACGGCAGGCTGCAGAGCTTTCTCCTATAGAGCTCCTCAGCTGTGGAACAGTCTTCCACCGGATGTGCGGGTTTCAGGCTCACTCTCAAAATTCAAGTCTAGACTAAAAACACGCCTATTTAGTTTAGCTTATAGGGACACTAGTTCTAGCTCTAGCTAGCTTCCCACTCCCAGTTAAACCTATAGTGTTTGGTGTAGAGCTGGGTGGGGATCGGTGCCATTGGCTTTGGATAAACTGAATTGACAGTGCTGTCACTCTAGCTTCACAATTGCTTGTGGGATTGGAGTGCTGACATTTCAGGGACTCCCCATGCCTGCATTCCCACCTGCCTCTCCCTCCTACTTATGCTGCCATAGCCATATATGCCGGAGCATTGCACTTCATATTGCACTCAACTACCTTATAGCACTGCCTATAGTCTCCCCTACTTTGACTAATTGCATTTATTTCCCCTACTTCTCCTGGGGGGAGCTGCCTGGAGACCTCAATCTATCAATATGTCCAGTACACCCTGCAACATGTGACATCGCCACTACCAATGACGTCCGTGCATCCAGCTTGCCGTTCTGCCTGTGTCATCTTCCTTGTATGAAACGCTCCCTGCCTTCTGGCTGCCTGGCGATTGGAGGGAGCGGTGGCACCGGCTTGTCATCTCCCGCCTGCTCCCCGTTTGTGTTTCAGATTTAACTGTATTTGACTCTCCCTGCCGGCCCCTGGAGGATGGGCTCCCCCTTTGAGTCTGGTCTCTCCCAAGGTTTCTTCCTTCTAGGGAGTTTTTCCTTGCCATTGTCGCCTATGGCTTACTCACTGGGGGCTTTGGGTGGGGATGCTGTAAAGCGCTTTGGGACAATGTAATGTTGTGATAATGCGCTATACAAAAATAAATTTGTTGTTGTTGTTGTTCGGCCAATTGTACTTGCTCTGATAAATGCCAGTTTTAGCTTGGGGAATATTCCATCTGCCTTTAAACATGCTATAGTACAACCTCTTCTCAAGAAGAGAAATTTGGATCCTTCAGTTTTATCAAATTTTAGACCAATTTCTAAGCTGCCTTTTCTATCCAAATAGAAAGTGTTTTTTAATCAGATACAATGATTCCTGGCTGTGAATGAAATTTATTAAATGTTTCAATCTGGCTTTAAATCACATCACAGTACTGAAACTGCCCTCCTGTGAGTTACCAACGATCTCATTCACTTAGATAACTATACATCACGGACATTATTTGCACAAGTATTTACACTATGTATAGTACAGTGCAATACATGCTAGTCCATGGGTGCAAGATCATTTGCGTGATCTTGTCAGTGGACACAAGTAGGACCTAATAAAACACTTCGGAGAGTGAAGCTTTGAATTGGAATGAAGTGTTCTGACACTACCTGCACATTAATGCTGTGTAAAAGCTGCCTGCTCATATAATTGCTTTCATTTACTACTGTATTACAGTGATGGGAACATAAGAACATAAGAACTATACTAACGAGAGTAGGCCATTCGGCCCATCGAGTTCCATTTAGTCATTCAATGGTATTAAGGAATAGTGTATTATTTAGACAATCATATTCATTTATTGTGATAAATGGTTCAATGCAGTCACCAAAAAACATTTCTACAATAAACGGCAAGCCTGCAATTTAATTAAGCTGCAAAGCTTAATTATTCTCCAAGGTTTGTGTCCTTGAAAAATGACAATGGCATTTCGATCAGCTTAAGGCTACGTTCACACTGCCAGCCACATCGTTCAATTCCGATTTTTTGCTCAGATCGGATTTGTCTATCTTGACGGTTCACATTCATAAGTACAAGTGACTTTTGCCTCTTTGAACTTTGACTTCAGGCTCTTTATTTTTCTTTGGCATTGTACCCACGTTTGTGTCCGCGCTGTGCCATTTCTTTGGCAATTATTTCAAACTCTATTACGATAGGTTCCTTCCAGTTTAGCTTGAACAGATTCATTTCCCCAAATATCAATTAAATCCCCACCTTCTCCATCCTTCCACTCACTGTTATCGCAGCTCTCCTCCATTTTTACCTTCCTGCGCTGCCGGTGCAGGCTGATGTAAAAAATATCATTGCTGAAATTGGAATGAAGGTACAAATGATTTGTGCACTGCTGCTCATGGTATAGAATTGGCAAACACAGTACTGGTTTGAGGCAAAAGCAGAGTATTTATTTTTTAAAGTTGTGCACATAACTAGTTTTCATGTTTTGCAGATCCGTGTCTATATCAACTCTGCAGGTCAGAGGAAAGAGAGCCACCACTTGGATCTCATTGTGCTGAGATTCCTGGCCATCAACTCTATTATCGACCCCTGGGTTTTCATCTTCCTCAGCCCTTCTGTGTTACGTTTTCTAACAAGGGCCCTGTCTTGCAATGTACAAGAGTGATATTAAAGTCCTTTCTGGAGAAAGCTCAGGTTAAGCAGTGCACAAAAAGAACTTCTACAAACACTTTATAGTACATGATATGTAAGATGTTAGTGCTGCCATCTCACTGTAGCTCCACTCTCAGTCAACATAAAAAACCTGATTATACGATTACCATAAAAAGATCAATGGAAGGTCCTACGTAGATTTAGAGATTAGCTTATTGTAAGCACTGCAAAAGTTAGGTTTCAGTATTAAGATAACTAGCACTACAGCAGACAGCTTTGGTATCAATGATTTTGGGGGCAGAATTGTTTCTGATGACAAAATTGCTGCAAAGATTTTTACAGTGATTTTTATTTATTAAATCATTTGTTAGATTACACTGAGGTAGTGTGCTTAGGCAGAAAAGTACAAGTAATTAGGCATCAAAATACTGCATGTGTTAATGTGATCAAAGAAATAATAACGCATTAAGACTTTACAATTTAAAATGTAATAAGGGTTTGAGTCTCTGCCCTGGCTCCATGTGTGTGGAATTTGCACATTCTCCTCTCACCATCGTGGGGTTTCCTCTGTGTACTCCAGTTTTCCACCACAGCCAAAAAATATGCTAAGGTGAACTGGAGCTACCAAATTGACCATAGCTGTACATGTGTGAGTGAATGGTGTATCAATGTGTATTATATATATATATTTACTGTGACGCCAATGGGGTTGGTCAGCATGACTGATTATGCACTGTATCAGCATGCCTTGCACTGTAATGGTCTTATCTGTAAATAATATAAATGTATATGTGTATTCATGTATGTTGTAAGTAGTACATGTCGTAAATGCGAAAAATAATTAAGAATTTTAATATCCCTAAGGATAAGGTAATTTCAATTGCTCTACACAAAAAATATTTAATTGTAACATTTAAAAAAAAAAATTCTCAAGTCCGTGACAATATATGGAAGTTTCTATTGGACTTTATTATTTGTAACCTACAGAAGACAATCCACAAATATATACCATAATCCAGAAATATTTCACTATCCACAAATATCAATTTTTTAAAATTTGTTGTATAAAATCAAATCCACAAAAATGCAGAGTGATTTGCACACATGAAACAGGTTTTGCATATATGTGGATCATTTCATTTCTATTCATGGATCATGTAACATTTGTGTCGGATTATCATATTTGGTCAGACGAAATAGAGGACGTGCTAGGGGATCTGAGTTTTCACATTCACCAACCAATCAGGTAGCACTTCTCTTATGAATAAGTTAGTTATATGCATAATATTAACTTAATATGCATATGTGGATATTCATAGGTTAATATTCATATTCGTAGTTAATATGAATATGAATATTAACTTGAATATGAAAGTTTTCCTTAACCACCTTGTAAAACGAGGAAAACCTGGACATATGGAAACGTTACAGTTAACTCTTGTTTTATAATGTACACAATATGCGTGTATGCAACTCTTTTTCAACAGAAGTTACAAAATTCTAAGTTAAAGTTTGTTAAACTTCAAACAAATGATGCAATTCACTATTAACACGAAAACAAAAATAAAGTGTCAAAGGTTCCAGAAGTTGACATCACTTGTGAGCAGCATGACAGTTGGGGATGTACATGAGCTTTGCAAATGCTGAGTGGTTGCCAAAAAATTGAAAATTGGTGCATTTTCCTTCACTTGGTACTCCACTGTAATTTGCAACACCGGGTCATATGGGTTGCACTGCTAGACCTGGACAAACCGCTGATTTTTGAAAAACCACCCGGACGCTTGGACAAGGGCCCAAAAAGAAGACATGTCCAGGGGAACCCAGATGTATGGTAACTCAACATTTTTGACTTCCTATTTGTAGATTTTTGAACAATTCGTTCTGCAGCTGATCTGTTTTTAAAAAATCACAAATAGATCAGCATACAGAACTATTTATTTTTATTTGTGTTGTATGAAATCATATCCACAAAATATTGGAATGATCTGTATATTTGATCACAAAAAGGCCTACGATGTGATTTACTTAGATTTCCAGAAGGCCTTTGATGTTGTCCCCCACAAACGGCTCTTGCTAAAGCTCAAAGCTGCAGGGATTTTAGGAACTGTGGAAGCTTGGATCGAAAACCAGTTAACTGACAGGAAGCAGCGAGTAGTTATTAGAGGCACAATGTCACAATAGGCCTGTGTTCATAGTGGGGTACCGCAGGGTTCAACACAGTGATGTGTTCTTGCTGTTGCACCAGTTATAAACCTCAATGCTGCATGATAACTAACATCTAGTTTCTTCAAATAAGGTGAAGGTGCATGCATGTACACTCACCTAAAGGATTATTAGGAACACCTGTTCAATTTCTCATTAATGCAATTATCTAATCAACCAATCACATGGCAGTTGCTTCAATGCATTTAGGGGTGTGGTCCTGGTCAAGACAATCTCCTGAACTCCAAACTCAATGTCAGAATGGGAAAGAAAGGTGATTTAAGCAATTATGCACTGTTGCACCAGTTATAAACCTCAATGCTGCATGATAACTAACATCTAGTTTCTTCAAATAAGGTGAAGGTGCATGCATGTACACTCACCTAAAGGATTATTAGTAACACCTGTTCAATTTCTCATTAATGCAATTATCTAATCAACCAATCACATGGCAGTTGCTTCAATGCATTTAGGGGTGTGGTCCTGGTCAAGACAATCTCCTGAACTCCAAACTCAATGTCAGAATGGGAAAGAAAGGTGATTTAAGCAATTTTGAGCGTGGCATGGTTGTTGGTGCCAGACGGGCCGGTCTGAGTATTTCACAATCTGCTCAGTTACTGGGATTTTCACGCACAACCATTTCTAGGGTTTACAAAGAATGGTGTGCAAAGGGAAAAACATCCAGTATGCGGCAGTCCTGTGGGCGAAAATGCCTTGTTGATGCTAGAGGTCAGAGGAGAATGGGCCGACTGATTCAAGCTGATAGAAGAGCAACTTTGACTGAAATAACCACTCGTTACAACCGAGGTATGCAGCAAAGCATTTGTGAAGCCACAACACGCACAACCTTGAGGCGGATGGGCTACAACAGCAGAAGACCCCACCGGGTACCACTCATCTCCACTACAAATAGGAAAAAGAGGCTACAATTTGCACGAGCTCACCAAAATTGGACAGTTGAAGACTGAAAAATGTTGCCTGGTCTGATGAGTCTCGATTTCTGTTGAGACATTCAAATGGTAGAGTCAGAATTTGGCGTAAACAGAATGAGAACATGGATCCATCATGCCTTGTTACCACTGAGCATTGTTTCTGACCATGTCCATCCCTTTATGACCACCATGTACCCATCCTCTGATGGCTACTTCCAGCAGGATAATGCACCATGTCACAAAGCTCGAATCATTTCAAATTGGTTTCTTGAACATGACAATGAGTTCACTGTACTACAATGGCCCCCACAGTCACCAGATCTCAACCCAATAGAGCATCTTTGGGATGTGGTGGAACGGGAGCTTCGTGCCCTGGATGTGCATCCCACAAATCTCCATCAACTGCAAGATGCTATCCTATCAATATGGGCCAACATTTCTAAAGAATGCTTTCAGCACCTTGTTGAATCAATGCCATGTAGAATTAAGGCAGTTCTGACGGCGAAAGGGGGTCAAACACCGTATTAGTACTGTATGGTGTTCCTAATAATCCTTTAGGTGAGTGTATCTGGTCATAAACACTTTCACTTGACAAGAAATCTAAACCGAAATGCTAAGAATAAGGACTTTATACTATGTTAAGCGTTTTCCCCTCCATTGACACCCATTATAAGCAGAAGGCTTAATGTAAAATAAAGTCCATATTCCTTGTATTTCGGTTTAGATTTTTTGTCAGGTGAAAGTATTTATGACCAGATATATGTGTGAGAAATTTGGTGATTTTTGGTGGCTGTCTTGGTACTTTAAGTTACATTAAGCCTTTTCCTTATAATGGGCGTCAAAGGAGGGGAAAACGCTTAACGTAAAATAAAGTCCATATTCCTTGTATTTCGGTTTTGATTTTTTGTCAGGTGAAAGTCTTTATGACCAGATGTGTGTGTGCGAAATTTGGTGATTATTGGTCGCTATATTGGTACATTAAACCACATTAAGCGTTTTCACATTAAGCGTTTTAGAATATCCCTCTCAAAGGTACTATGAAACACCGGGAAAGTATTAGCTTACCTTATATACATAGTAATTAGAACATTATTTCCGAAAAGCGTACTATACATCATATTTTCAGCATGCCAGCATGCAAATTTTTACACAGTATTCACGATTCTCCCAACCTTATCAAGTAGACTCGTGACTCGCCCATGCCGTTAGTTGACCAATCACAGTGTGATTGTTAGAAGAGATGTATATTCAGTGAGTTTAATGATTAATTTATTAAGAAGCGGCGAGAGAGTGACTAAAAAAAACGGATGCTGAAAAAAAGTGAAGAATTTGATTAGTAGAAGCAAAAATACAAAGAAAAGTGAAGAATTGAAATCAAACTCCAGGGGGAACCCTGGGTTCCATCCACTGCACCTACAAGGCCAGGTATGCCTGAAATGAAATGAAAACCACTTTTAGTGTCATGCAAGGCATACTCTCGTGCTGGACATTGTAATTATGTGTACGGTGCAACAGAGGTGTGATTAATGCATGCATAGATGCAGGACACAGCAGCCTTGCTGAGGTCATGCGCATCTGTAGGTCTGCAGAAATCCACCAGTGGCATAGAAATGGCGAGCTGTCAGAAGCTGCACGGTGCACTGAGGGCATGATTCTGGTGTGTTCCTCTTTTCATTTATCCTACACCAGACCAGGGGGGCTCATTATTTCACCCCAGGCCAGTCTTATTTTTCTATGAATTGTGCATTCCTGAGATGGTCCAAGGGGTTCATGGCCACCCGCAAAAGCTTCCTGGATAACACTGTCTTCTGTTGGCTTGCATAATTCTCTGCCATTACTGGTAGTGATGGGTGATTCACCTTCCCAATTCGAAAGATGTTACTGAATACATAGCAAGTTTGATTGGTTAGCTCATTATGTAACTTACCAGGGTTGTTCAGAATTTATGAATTGTAGTTTGAATTAACCATACCCTGTAAGATGTTGAATTGGCATGACAAAAGAATTTAATTCATTTAAATTCAATGCAATCATACACTCTATGAATGTCATTTCATCTAGCAAAACACAATTACATAACAGATTTACTTCCAACATGGTAGATGTATATTTATAGCTTATATATGTAGTAGTGAGTGAACTTTATATTTGCATGATTGTAAGATTAAAATTGTATAATTGTTTTAGACTGTTCTAACAATATGCATTTGTGGTTTATGTCAGTCCTTCAAGTACTTTGCCATGTGTATATATTTTATTTGTTTTATTTACATTTTGCATATTTAACTGTTTATGTGTGCTACCATTGTGAGGTGTTTGCAGTTGCTTTTCCTGTGTCTGGCCCAATAAAAAAGAAGACCTACAAATCCTAATTAGAAATGTAGCACCTTATTCAAATTAATTGCTCAATATGTCAAGTTTCAAGCTGTTTTCCAGTGTAAAAATCTGTTCAAGACTAAGTTGTTCAGTGGTACAGTGGCATAGCTGCTGTAAACCATGTATTTCATATTTGCCTGGCTCAAAATGAAGAACTTCCCATTCCATTTGAAATTATAGCTTCTTATTTAAATGGATGTGTACAATTGCTCACCGTGCTCTCTTGACCGAGATGAAATCAGTTTTAGGTTGGATATTCGACGGATATTCAGATCCACACTCTCCAGACTTACCGGCGGTGCTTCACTCACGCTAGCCGGCATAAGGCGGTCGTAAGACGTCCAGATCAATTCCACAGCCTCAGAGGCGCTCGCGCACCGCTGATTTAGGGACCGTCAACAAATTACTGTCAGAATAATAAAAAGCTGATTGCTTGCAATAACTTCAATGCAATGGGACCCAGTAACTCCAAAATTAGTGCATATTCTACAACTACCTGACATACACAGGACACTGTGAACTTTACTCATTTTTAACACTTTATTGCATTTTCAATTATCATTTTAAAAGGAAAAAGTGGGTAAATAGATTTCTTTCAATAGCTTCTAGGCAATGGGAGCTTATGACGCCCAAATGGGTGCAAATTATTATACTACCTGAGGCCTATAGGACATAGCAATTTTCATTCGATTTTAACCCTTTGTTTAATTGATATGAATTTTTTTCTCTAAAATTTGCCCTTTTTTTCAATAACTCCTAGCCTGTTGGAGCCTGCGACCCAAAACCTAGTACCAATTGTAGTTCTATCAGAGGCCTATAGGACACAGCAACTTTAATTCGATTTTAACCCTTTGTATACTTGATATGATTTTTTTTCTCTAAAAATTAGACTTTTTTTTCAATAGCTCCTAGGCCATGGGAGCCTACAACCTAAAACCTGGTGCCAATTGTAGTACTACCTCAGCCCTATAAGACACAGCAACTTTTGTTTGTATCCTTTCAAGCACTATACAGCGGGGAAAATAAGTATTTGACACATCAGCATTTTTATCAGTAAGGGGATTTCTAAGTGGGCTATTGACACAAAATGTCCACCAGATGTTGCCATCAAGAAAAATATTGAATTCATACAAAGAAATCAGAACATTTAAGTATACAAGTTGAGTCATAATAAATAAAGTGAAATGACACAGGGAATAAGTATTGAACACATGAAGATAACAAGGTGCAAAATGGCATAGAAAGCCAGATCACCTGAAATCTGTCAGTATTGAGAGAGAAACCCTGCCCTCTATCAGTACTAATTGATATCAGCTGCTTTAGTCCTAATTGATGGCCTATAATGGCTTCTCATTACCCAAGAGGCACACAGGAAAGACTTCATGATGGGTAAGAGCAAAGAACTCTCCCAAGATCTTCGTAATCTTATCGTTGAAAAGCATTCTGATGGGAATGGTTATAGGAGCATTTCCAGAATGCTGAATGTTCCTGTGAGCACTGTGGACCGGAAATGGAAAGAGCATCAGTTCACCATAAACCGGCCACAATCAGGTGCTCCACGTAAGATCCCTGTTCCGAGGAGTCCAAAGAATAATCAGGAGACTTCTCCAAGAGCCAAGAACCACTCGGGCAGAACTTCAGGAAGACCTTGCATCAGCAGGTACTGTTGTTTCAAAGAAAACTATAAGCAATGCACTGAACCGCCATGGCATCCATGCACACTCACCACACAAGACTCCATTGCTGAACAAAAACCATGTTGAGGCTCAGTTAAAGTTTGCAAAACAGCATTTGGAGAAGCCTGTGGATTACTGGGAGACTATAGTATGGTCAGATGAAAGCAAAATTGAACTTTTTGGCTGTCATTCTACACACCATGTTTGGAGAAGAAATGGCACTGCCCACCACCCCAAGAACAACATAGCAACAGTTAAGTTTGGGGGTGGAAGCATCATGGTTTGGGGCTGCTTTTCAGCAAGGGGTACTGGCAGACTTCATATTATTGAAGGCAGGATGAATGGAGAAATGTACCAGGACATTCTGGATAAAAATCTGCTGCCATCTACCAGAAAGCTGAAAATGAAACTAGGGTGGACATTTCAGCAAGACAATGATCCAAAACACAAGGCCAAGGAAACAATGAATTGGTTTCAAAGAAAGAAAATCAAGTTGCTTGAATGGCCCAGTCAATCACCTGACCTAAATCCCATAGAAAATCTATGGAGAGAACTGAAGATCAAAGTTCATAAAAGAGGCCCAAGGAACCTTCAAGATTTAAAGACCATTTGTGTGGAAGATTGGGCCAGAATCACTCCTGAGAAATGCAGATGACTGGTCTCTCCATACAAGAGGTGTCGAGAAGCTGTAATCACCAACAAAGGCTTTTCTACAAAGTATTAAATAAAGTGTACGGTTGCTGTTGATTAATTTCGATTAATCACAATTAAATATCATTCATTTCTAATTTAAATTAATCGTATTTCATTTTGCATGAGCAAAGAGACTCAAGAAAAAAAGGAATATATATGCACTTAACATGTTTATTGAACATCTTGAACACAAGTCGGATACATTCTATCTGCCACAGAAGTGCAATACCACGGACCCATATCAAAAAGCAAGATTTTTTGCTTAGCTGGACAACTTGTCGGATTTAAGGTACCTCAGTTTAAATGGTCTTTATCTTCCTTCACTTACAATTAGCCCGAACTACCGTAAATCTGACAAATTAATCCACAGCAACACTGTGATTAATCTGATTTAAAAATTTTATCATTTGACAGCACTAATATATACACTCACCTAAAGGACTATTAGGAACACCATACTAATACGGTGTTTGACCCCCTTTCGCCTTCAGAACTGCCTTAATTCTACGTGGCATTGATTCAACAAGGTGCTGAAAGCATTCTTTAGAAATGTTGGCCCATATTGATAGGATAGCATCTTGCAGTTGATGGAGATTTGTGGGATGCATATCCAGGGCACGAAGCTCCCGTTCCACCACACCCCAAAGATGCTCTATTGGGTTGAGATCTGGTGACTGTGGGGGCCATTTTAGTACAGTGAACTCATTGTCATGTTCAAGAAACCAATTTGAAATGATTCGAGCTTTGTGACATGGTGCATTATCCTGCTGGAAGTAGCCATCAGAGGATGGGTACATGGTGGTCATAAAGGGATGGACATGGTCAGAAACAATGCTCAGGTAGGCCGTGGCATTTAAACGATGCCCAATTGGCACTAAGGGGCCTAAAGTGTGCCAAGAAAACATCCCCCACACCATTACACCACCACCACCAGCCTGCACAGTGGTAACAAGGCATGATGGATCCATGTTCTCATTCTGTTTACGCCAAATTCTGACTACCATTTGAATGTCTCAACAGAAATCGAGACTCATCAGACCAGGCAACATTTTTCAGTCTTCAACTGTCCAATTTTGGTGAGCTCGTGCAAATTGTAGCCTCTTTTTCCTATTTGTAGTGAAGATGAGTGGTACCCGGTGGGGTCTTCTGCTGTTGTAGCCCATCCGCCTCAAGGTTGTGCGTGTTGTGGTTTCACAAATGCTTTGCTGCATACCTCGGTTGTAACGAGTGGTTATTTCAGTCAAAGTTGCTCTTCTATCAGCTTGAATCAGTCGGCCCATTCTCCTCTGACCTCTAGCATCAACAAGGCATTTTCGCCCACAGGACTGCCGCATACTGGATGTTTTTCCCTTTGCACACCATTCTTTGTAAACCCTAGAAATGGTTGTGTGTGAAAATCCCAGGGTACTGAGCAGATTGTGAAATACTCAGACCGGCCCGTGTGGCACCAACAACCATGCCATGCTCAAAATTGCTTAAATCACCGTTCTTTCCCATTCTGACATTCAGTTTGGAGTTCAGGAGATTGTCTTGACCAGGACCACACCCCTAAATGCATTGAAGCAACTGCCATGTGATTGGTTCATTAGATAATTGCATTAATGAGAAATTGAACAGGTGTTCCTAATAATCCTTTAGGTGAGTGTATATATATATATATATATATGTGTGTGTGTTCTGATTTCTTTGTATGAATTCAATATTTGGCTTGATGGCAACATCTGGTGGACATTTTGTGTCCCACTTAGAAATCCCCTTACTGATAAAAATGCTGATGTGTCAAATACTTATTTTCCCTGCTGTATATGTATTCTTATTGTGAATTTGTGTCACCCTAATGATGTTCAATGTTAATAAAACCCACTATATAGCACCTCTAAATTTTCGGAAAGTTACTGTCACATCCCACACCTCCCCTAGTCAGACGACTAAGTGACTGCACCTGTCCTGCTGCCTTTAATACCCGGATCACCCCCACATTCTATGTCAGGTATTGTTGTTTTCATGCGACCTACTGAGCTTTTATTCTGTGTTCTCAACATCTCCTGTGCCTTACCTTTATAGCTCCCATCCTTCCAAGTCCCCGCTTCCCTTGGACCTTGCTCATCAACAAATTCTCACACCTGGCACGTGAAAAAACGAAACATGGTCAGAGCCCTATGGTACTGAAGGTCTACTTCAGTGTCTAATTCAGACGCATGCGATGTTTGAATTTTTTGCTCACAATTGAAATGAGGACCGAAGCGCCCACAAATTGCCTAGGTAAGTTGTTGGAGACACTCCTTATCATTCTGATGTGTATAGAGGTACAAATACATAAAGAATTAAGTCCGGACCTCAAATATTTGTCCCATGATGCATTGCAACTAAAACGTCCAAAAACTGCTTGCGTCTGAATTAGACACTGAAGGAGACCTTGTGCATCACTAAATGACACCAATGGGCTCTGACCATGCGTCGGTTTTTCAAAAGATCATATCAAGCACACAAAGGGTTAAAATCAAATGAAAGTTGCTGTGTCCTATAGGCCTCAGGTAGTATAATAATTTGCCCCCATTTGGGCGTCATAAGCTCCCATTGACTAGAAACTATTGAAAGAAATCTATTTACCCACTTTTTCCTTTTAAAATGATGATTTAAAATATAATAAACTGTAAAAAAGTGAGTAGTCCCTGTGTATGTCAGGTAGTTGTAGAACATGCACTCATTTTGGAGTTACTGGGTCCCATTGCATTGAAGTCATTGCAAGCAATCAGTATTTTATTATTCTGAAAGTAATTCGTTGACGGTCCCTAAATCAGCGGTGCGCGAGCGCCTCCGAGGCTGTGAAATTGATCTGGCTGTGTTTCGACCGCCTTATGGCGTCTAGCGTAGGTGAAGCACCGCCGCTAAGTTTGTAGAGTGTGGATCTGAATATCCGTCGAATATCCAACCTAAAACTGATTTCACCTCGGTGCTCTCTTGCCAGTTTACTCTTAAGAAATGTCACATTATGCCTGTGTAAATTAAGATTTATGAAATACCTATATAAAATAAATATACGTGTAATACCTTAAACGTTTTATTCATACGTTATTTTGTTTTTTCAAAACGTTTAAATTATAAAATCCGCAACGTGCCACTGTGAACACACTGCTCTAGGAAAGCTACAAATACGAAACTTAAGCCAAGGAATAAAACGCAACAACTAAGAAGCCAAAAGAGTCGGAAGCTACAAATGAATAGCTAACTTCAGTCTCGTTTAACATGCAGAATACATAACCATTTGTTTGTACCGAGTCTGCAAATCCTTAGCAAACGTTGCTCACAAGGACTCTTGTGATCAACAAATTTACTAACCGGCTCTTCTAACTCTTAACTCTGATAAACTAAAAAAGGAAATCAAACAATATATTACATGAATCCTATATCCTAAAATAGGAAACTATTAACCAATTTATGTAACCTGTTTAACATTTTTCTGACCTGATTTATGATCGGTCAGTCTTTTGATCCCCTGGTACTGTGTGTGGGGGGGGGAGAGAGAAAAAAAAAAAACGCATGCGCACTCTGCGTCTTACGTCAACATATCGCCACAGACCGTCGTATCTCTGCGCGCTTGGCCGGAAGTGTGCTGAATGGGACGAGGTCGGTACTTTCAACCAATCTAGAGGATAATTCAGTTAAAAACCAATCTCTCATAGCAACCCGGATTGTATATTAGTCTCGGGATCTCATAAGCTGGAGGAATCTTTGTCTGATGGAAAGTGAGTGAAACGGAACAATATTGAAAGTTTTTAGTTTTCTTCCTGATTATCTAGTCGAATCTGTACGTGTAATTTATATTATCAGATGATGCATAGCATATGTCATTACGTCTTAAATGTCTTTAGATATATCAGTTTAATATATATATATATATATATATATATATATATATATATATATATATATATATATATATATATATACACGCTACTATTATTACTATTTTAAATATTATTTCTGTCGATGATATAGTATCGGCGGATTCTTTATGCTGGTAACGGTAATCAACAGTGAGCTACAGATTATTATCCCCCTTTCAGATAAACAGCCAGGTGTCGTTTCATCAGCAAGAAAACCATGTCTAACTGGCAGCGTAAGGAAATTGAAAAACATCGCAGCTGATTTGCATAATTTTATTTTTAAATGGGAACGACTAAATGACGAAGGCTTTTCGATCGCAAGTCAAATTGTAAACTTGGAAATAAGTAAAAGGTACGTATGATGCGTTTTCACTCATGAAATAGCAAAGATAGTCTTTCTCACTAAAATGTCCTTGGATAGTGCTGTCAGTGTTTGAACAATTCAAATGTCTGAGATGTTGATATCCTAGATAGCAGATTCAAAACGCATCACACATTATTTCCTTTCAGGTTATTAAGTTTGTGTCATAAATCTAAATTTTTTTCCCACCATGTAGACCATTAAGACACGAAATACTGTTATATTTATAAGCAGATACTGCAATACACTCTATTTTATATCAAGTTTAGTGTTAGTATGTATTAAGATGCTTGGTAGTGGCATACAGGTTTGGCATACAGTCAGTATCAATGCCAGGACTTACTATGAAAATTATTCTTATTGCTTCAGTTTTTGTGAAATATAACAGCACCTTAGCAATCTTCACAATCTCCTTTAAAATGAAATGTAATATGTGACTAAATGATTGAAAAACAAAAGTGAATGAATATACAGTTTATGACTCAGTGGGTTAGGCCTACGTGACTGTGATTGGAAGGTCACTGGTTTGAATCCCTTCCTTGGCAAGATAGTCACGTATAGAGCTGTGAGATATGACGATATACACTCACCTAAAGGATTATTAGAAACACCATACTAATACGGTGTTTGACCCCCTTTCGCCTTTAGAACTGCCTTAATTCTACGTGGCATTGATTCAACAAGGTGCTGAAAGCATTCTTTAGAAATGTTGGCCCATATTGATAGGATAGCATCTTGCAGTTGATGGAGATTTGTGGGATGCATATCCAGGGCACGAAGCTCCCGTTCCACCACACCCCAAAGATGCTCTATTGGGTTGAGATCTGGTGACTGTGGGGGCCATTTTAGTACAGTGAACTCATTGTCATGTTCAAGAAACCAATTTGAAATGATTCGAGCTTTGTGACATGGTGCATTATCCTGCTGGAAGTAGCCATCAGAGGATGGGTACATGGTGGTCATAAAGGGGTGGACATGGTCAGAAGCAATGCTCAGGTAGGCCGTGGCATTTAAACGGTGCCCAATTGGCACTAAGGGGCCTAAAGTGTGCCAAGAAAACATCCCCCACACCATTACACCACCACCACCAGCCTGCACAGTGGTAACAAGGCATGATGGATCCATGTTCTCATTCTGTTTACGCCAAATTCTGACTCTACCATTTGAATGTCTCAAAAGAAATCGAGACTCATCAGACCAGGCAACATTTTTACAGTCTTCAACTGTCCAATTTTGGTGAGCTCGTGCAAATTGTAGCCTCTTTTTCCTATTTGCAGTGGAGATGAGTGGTACCCGGTGGGGTCTTCTGCTGTTGTAGCCCATCCGCCTCAAGGTTGTGCGTGTTGTGGCTTCACAAATGCTTTGCTGCATACCTCGGTTGTAACGAGTGGTTATTTCAGTCAAAGTTGCTCTTCTATCAGCTTGAATCAGTCGGCCCATTCTCCTCTGACCTCTAGCATCAACAAGGCATTTTCGCCCACAGGACTGCCGCATACTGGATGTTTTTCCCTTTGCACACCATTCTTTGTAAACCCTAGAAATGGTTGTGCGTGAAAATCCCAGTAACTGAGCAGATTGTGAAATCCGGCCCGTCTGGCACCAACAACCATGCCATGCTCAAAATTGCTTAAATCACCGTTCTTTCCCATTCTGACATTCAGTTTGGAGTTCAGGAGATTGTCTTGACCAGGACCACACCCCTAAATGCATTGAAGCAACTGCCATGTGATTGGTTGATTAGATAATTGGATTAATGAGAAATTGAACAGGTGTTCCTAATAATCCTTTAGGTGAGTGTATATCAGAAGGCAAAATAAAAATTTATATTACGTTCTATCGTTTATTTTATGGTGTCGCAAAATACAGCAAGGTAAAGTTAGTTTTAGCCTATATTCAACATTCACTTGACATTCGAAATACAAACCTATTACGCGCTTCAACAATTTGAGTGGATGATGTCAATTCAACTGCAGCATAAAGACTACTGTGCTTCATGTGCCGCAGGACTTGTTCTTGAAATATTCCTCTTGTACAGTCTTTTTAGAATTAAGAATATTGTATGCATACATATAAAGCTATTGTGCACTGTGTTCAAATTTAGAGAGAGGCTACATTTTTATTGCAGAAGAAGCCTACAAATCCAGAATCGGAGTATCTGGCTGATATTCTGGGCTAGTGGAGATCGGGCTGGAATGGTGGGGATCGCTTTCAAGCAGCAGGTTAAATGAACCTTAAGTAGTGCAAAGAAATACAGTGGTACCTTGGTTCTCGAACTTAATCCGTTCCGGACTCTGGATCGAATCCTAAAAAGTTCGAGTTCTGATTGAATTTTTCCCATAAGAAATAATGGAAAACCAATTAATTGGTTCCCGGCCCCCCAAAATTACACCTAAATATTATTATTATTTTTTTTTTTAGCATTTAAACACAAAATGAACAGGATAAAACAAGAAGAGAATTTTTTTCTTAATGGCTTCCAAAACGAAAGATCTTATCCCAACATTACCCCTGTCCTGCCCTGATCGTCCGTTCCTTCCGTGTGCCACGCCCCCTCCTTAACTTTGTGTGGGATCCCCATGTGATCAGCTGTTTCTGGTTGTTGTCATTAGTCCTCTGTATTAAGTCCGCATTTCAGTTTGTTTCCCCAGTCCGGTCATTGGGTGCGTTCGACTTGTTTACAGCGCTGGCTTAAAGCAACGCATTCTGATCCTGACGCAATGCATTATGGTTAGATGCATTGCGACCTCTCACCCGGCTGCACAAATTGGAACCGCCTCCGTGACAACACACCTTTGCTCTTAATGGCTGAAGAGTTTAGTTACACGCATGACGTTTGTATCCCAGGCAGTTCCGATGCGTAATCTGCTATTTCTCCCGAATATCACGTTAAGCAGTGAGAACTGGTTTCCCACTTAATTTACCTGGTAAAATAAAGTTTAAATAAATTACATAAATGCTCTAATAGTACACGTAAGTTAGTGGTTTATTTATTGTTAGTTACTGTAATGTTGTGCTGCTTTATTTGGTTAATCGTCCAGTCTGTGAAGAAGGCATTCAAGTAAGAATTGCATTGTAGTATGACGCATTTCCTGGCGCGTACAATTTATATTAGGTCAGCATTCACGGTTCGACTTCTGATATTCAGATCGAGTTCTAGGTCAAACTGGTTTGTTCGACTTTCAAGAAATTCGAGTTCTAGTGAGTTCGAGAACCGAGGTATCACTGTACTAATGGGATTAGGCTGGTCATGAATGCTGTGAAAGGAAGTGGTACAAATCGGGCACCGCTGTAAAATTTGCCTTGAACTGTAATGTTCATTAATCACAATCGAAGGAAAATGTTCAGTTAATTGAGATCTTGATTTGAGGTCATACCGCCCAGCCCTCTACTGTTGTATTTGAAGTTGTTTTGCATTGTTTAAGCGCTGTCTTAGTTTTTTTGAGGAGGAAGATTATTTGGAGTATGGTATTTTTTACTCATGTTCAGCTGTGCAGCTGTTAAATAAAACTTTAGCGGTATGACTCAACTTTTTTTTTTTTCATGTTCAACAGAAAACAAAAATTGGGGGAAAATGTAGTATTGAATTGGGATATTCATAAAATCGCAATACATATTGAATCAGCAACTAGGTATCATGGTAATATCATATCGGGAGGTCACTGGTGATTCCCATCCTTACTAAGAGGGTCATCCCATCAGCCTTCCATCCCATCTGAACAACCTGACGAATGTCTATCCATGTTGGCAGTTAGACTGTGTTTAAAAGATATTTCAAGATATTTCAGGTTAGAGCCAAAAACTGTCAAGCCTAAGAAATTCTTGTCTGATTTTGATTGCAGACCTCCTTCAAATTTCTAGTTTGAATCCTTTATTTTGTAATAGTTTTCACTGATGAAATATAGCCGCAGAAAAAAACAGCCCACAGCACAATTTTTTGGTTCACTTATTTATCAATTTGTGTGTGTACGTCATTGAATAATACATATTTTTTGCCAAAATGCAGCCTGGTACTTCTCTGTTTCTCATTAATGAAGGGCTTCTTCCTTGCTTTATGGGACTTCAGTCCTGCTTCTAGGAGCGTGTTATGAACTGTCCTAGCAGTGCACTTCACACTTGCACTTAATGTTTCTCATTCTGTAGCTCACTTGATGTCATCCTCCAATTCATGAGAAACTGTTGGATAAATTAACGGTCATCTGTAGCTTTAGAATGTCACTTCCATCCATTCCCTGGCTGGTTTGTGGTCATTCCCTGTGTCTCCTACTTCATCTTATACTTGTGTACTACTATCTTAGACATTTTGAAACTGGACACAGCCTACTGCTCAGCATAGCCTTCTGCCAGCAGAACCATGATTTGACCAGGATTTTAAAATGCAGATTTGTTTAAAAATAGAGTGGTCTCAATTTTTTTTCTTCGACTGTATGATTAAATATCACTTCATGTTGGAATAACTTAAAATTCATAGTTCGCCAACTACAAAAATATCAGTTGTTCTCTAATTTTGATCACTTTGTATGTGAAAATCATTCCAATGTCCCTGTACTTGTACTTCAGCAAATGGCAAATAAAGCAGAATTTCATTAGAACACCATGCTGGTTTCATGAAGATAAAACAGTTAAACAGTAAAACCCAAAAAACGTTATTCAGGTGCAGATGTGTGTCATACTTCCACAAAAATCAAATAATTTTCTATGCATTTTTGAAAAAGGTCAGAAAAGAAGTCACATATTAAATTGGATTGTGAAAACAGAGTCAACATTGAGCATTCAGAAAATGAAGCAGAACTTGATTCAGACATGGAGGATGGATGCACTGCACTTTTGGCCATTTTGGGGAAAATGGTGAGTTAAAACAATCATAACCATTTTAATTGTGATGCAAAGAATTAATTTGAAATGTCTTTCCCTCTCAAATTTAGACTCATCTTGTATCTAAAATGGAGAAGATGTCCTGTTGTACTAAAGGAATTTGTGCCCTTCACACATACCAGGAAGGACCATCAGGAACACAGTCACTACTGTTCCAGACTTGGCCTGTGACACATTTTGGTGAGCACCTGATACAGAATGATTAAAAAGACAGAAGTATCCAAGAAAGATGTTTTATACAGTAGATTGAACATATACATTTATACACAAATTGCTTACATATGTTAAACCTAAACCAAAAAAATTAAATGTTTACAACAACATATAACTAATGCAGAAGCTTAGAAAATAACCTTTTGGATTCACATTTCTAGAGCTGTTTATCTGAATCCCAGCCCAGCTCTGAAAGGATTTGATTTTTTTTTAAATTGAATGCTTTTTAGTCATTTGTTTTTATTGAATTGTGATAATTGTGATTTAACTTTGCTCAAAATCTTGTACATTTGTAGTTCTCTATTTGTGTTTCTAATGTTATACATTTTGTACATTATCTTATTGCATTTTTCAGTCTTTGTCATATGAATAATTGTTTTATCTGCCATATTTTATTTCATAAAAATACTGATCAAAAGACCCTTATTAAAATTGCCCAATATTATAGTAGACAATTTCAGTTGAGTCATATTTTAAAGACTGTCACTATTTCATGCAGTATAGCTATAGTGCACAATAACATACGGCTTACATTAAATCAGTCTTTTGATATGGTTTTAGGTAAGCTATTGTTACAAAATACTCAGTATTATAAAATACAGTTGCCATTTATGACTCTCTTGAATGCAAGTCCTTGGTATCGAGTAAAATCATGATGCTTGCAGTTTTATTTACATTTGGCAGATTTTCTCCAAAATGACATACAGGTCGTTGTGTACAAGAAGTGCATGAAATGACACAACATCAATAAGCGCATAACTGATGCGTACAGTATGTCTAATGCAGCATCACTACCTATGCATTACACTAAAACTACAATACACTATGAAGCAGAATCCAGAATATGGAAACACTGTATATTAAGACATAGTGCTGAAGTAAATCTGGTTTGATCAAAAGTCAGCATTCTCATTATCACACAGCCTGTGGAGGATCTTCTGAGGATCCTAAGTAAATATATATATATATAAAAAATATGTTGCAGGGAGGGGTGTTTACGATAGCACTGTAGTTTTGCAATGTCACAATGTTGGGCCAGGCATGTTTTTTTTTTTTTTTGTGAATTTAGATAATAGAACTGTGCACTCCCCTATTGTATTGGCATTTTATCAAAGCACTGATACCTTTATTAAATGGTGACAACAGGGTTGTGAAAAGTTTAAATAAAAACAATATGCATAAACTTTTTACAAAGTGAACATTTGAGCTCTAACAACAGAAATGTACATATCATTGGGCACAAAACTATTCCCAAAGGAGCCAGTCCAGTATGTTACCATATTGCATCTTCATTCCCAAAATAAAAGTAATAGTTATAATACATTACTAACAATACAACAACTAAAAATGATTCTTAAAAGTAATGTGTGATATACGTATGTCATATAACATTAAATTTTCCTGGAGAGAAGATTAAGCAAATATGGCAAAGAAAACTAAAGTGAATCTGCTCTATATTAGTACACATTAGGTGAAAACAAACAATGCATTCTTTTATAGCAATATGTCGCAATATGAAATAAAACATTCCATGATTCTATGAAAAGTGCAGATGAAGTCTTCGATGACTGACACAATGTTCTTTGATTAAAATAAAGAAAATGATTTGTTCTGTAACACTCCAGTTTAAGATTCCAGCTGCTCTGCTACTAAACTTTATTGACAAAACATATGGCATCGAGTGGGTTGTTAAATATACCTGACACAACTATTCACACTTTTTTTTTGTAATGATCAAGTCAGTAATTGATACAGTGATGACCACAGTTTGAAGACAAAACTGGTTTTGTTTTCATTTAGCTTTGTTGGGTAATTTTGGGTTGCACAAACAATGTTTCATTTTTACAAGTTGACAATCTCAGCACATCTGTGCAAGATTTCACCTATCTGGATCATGATATTTGTACAAACCAGTCTGTTAAAAATGTTTGCATCAGGTTCCTCTGTTTTGTTACCTGATGGCATCCATCCGCTGCATAGGCAGATGCTGAACTTCATTTCCATAGTGATTAGGTTAGATTAGATTACTTAGGTTAGATTAGGTTGCTTGAATCATCATAACTCATAGCAAAGTTTAGGCCATAGAAATCATTACAGAAATAAAACACTTTTTAAAATGTCTAGCCAAAGCTTACAATTCTGTTAGGTAGAAAAATCATTAAACTACAAAGGTTGTGGAAAGGCTTAAAGCAGGGGTGGTCACTCTTATGCACAAAGGGCCAGTGTGTATGTATGTTTTTTGGATAACCTTTAGGTCAGCTGTTCAAACCGAGGGGTGAGGACTCTTCAGCCAATCAGTCCTCTAATTAGTAATCTATTTAGGGAGTTGCAGCGAAAACCCAAAACACTGTTGCCCTTTCTGGATAAGATTGGGCACCCCTGGCTTGAAGGTTGATTGTTATTTTTAGTTGATTAACCTGAGAGGAATAATTTCACAATTGGAATAGTGTCTTACTAACGAATATGATCTGAAGACCACATCAAAGTAGAATTTATATTGTTATATGGCCTCAATGTGTACAACCGATTTTTTTCCCTTCAATTTCATATGGTCACAACATTTGAATAGTAACATGCAGGAAACCTTTCACATTTATTGTAGTGAACTTTTTGGGTAGAAACCAAAAGCACAGTGTATACGTGTGCAAGTAATGGACAATGATCTGCTATTCCAGAAGCAGAAACAAAGAAAGCTTATTACTCCAAAACGGAAGTGTACAATGTTTCCAACATTAGTAAATAAGAGCATGTATGATATTAAATGAGGCAAATTTTTCCTCTTTCACAAAAGTATTTTTTGTTGCCATAAACCAGGGGTGGGGAACCTGTTCCATGGAGGGCCGGTGTGGGTGCAGATTTTTGAGATGACCTCTCAATCAGCCAATAATAAAGCAGTGGTTCTCAACTCCAGTCCTGGGGACCCACTGTTATTGGCTGATTGAGAGGCCATCTCAAAAACCTGCATCCACCCCTGCCATATACGATGGCTGTAGATAGCTTATTGCGTCTGCTGGCAGTTCAAGAGATCATAGGCCTTATTAGCTCAAACGACTTTTTGTATAAATGACACGCCATAAAAGGTTATGATAATGTATGGTTATGTGTCATACAATGAATGCATATATTTCATCATTCAGGTTGACTACTAGTTGAAGGTTTTCCCTTATTTAAACAAGGCATAATTAAGACTGTAGCTAGAAACAACTCATCCGTCTGTCTTCTGTGTATTCTGGTCAGGGTCATGGGGTCTGGAACAAAACCCAGGCAGCGTGGACCATGAGGCTGGGCTACCAAGCCAGTGTTAAATGCAGCTGACTTTATATGCAAAACATGTACAGTTGTGTTTAGGTCATCAGGTTATAGAGCACAGAATCCACATACTATTTTTTCCCCTGGCATTAAGTTCATCTTATTTAAATGTTATACTGTAAATGGTTACCCAAAGTATTAATTGAAGGTTGATGCTAAGAATGGAAAAGAGTTATGCTGAAGATGAAGCTCAGAGGTTTGTGATATTTGATCCATTTTTTAAAACTGTAATTTAATAAACAGCAATCCCTCCTTCCCTATCTTTACATGCTTTGTCTTTTGGGATTTAGGATTTCTGCATGCTAATAATACTCATGTGACCCATCCCAGTATGAATGCTGTTGAGTTCAATGAACTGCAGGGCAAACATTTTAATTTTCTCATTTCTTTTTCAGATGATATATCATCAAAGCTCTTTGATGCCTACAAGCAAGAACTAGCCCTGAAGCAGATAGTTGTTAATGAAATTGCGCATATATCTGACCCAAATCTCTCTTTGGTATTTCTCTCATCCTGGCTCTATCAGCCCTATATAGAGGACATTAATAAAGTCTTGCTTGAGAGTTTGCTTCTGGAAACAGGACACAGAATGCTGACATGAACTTCCACAACATACTTTGAGGAATGGTTGGAGGAGTTTGTTCCTAAGATTAATATCAACAATAAAGAAAATGTATGCTTTTGTAGTTGTTAACACTTTTCTAATATTGTTTACATTTACCAAGTAATATGGTCAGAAATTGTGTATATTAAGATGAACATTTTACACAGGTTGTTAAATTTCCTTTCAGTGTGTAAAGTACAACAAATTAACTGATGTTAGGAAAAACATTTGTAATCAAGTAGTAAAATAGCACAGGTATTTTTTTTTCCCTCAAAATAAAATTTCTTTGAAACTCCTTTTCATTTACATTCAGACAAATGCATACAGAATGCTATACAGATAATATTGAAAAACCATTTTGAAAGTAAATTGTACAAATTTACAAAAAATGCAGATCTATAAAATCACAGAACAAAATTGTGGGCGCAGATATAGGCAAGATGTCAATGATGAGTCTCAGGGACTAGGATGCCTTCTGTCTGGCCATTTTCAATGCCCAGCAAAGCTTGCACCGTCTCCAGTGGTACTTCCTCTGGGGCACGGATATGCATGGTGGTACCACTGGAGTCAGTGACAATAACAATACGGTCAGAGGCAAGGCTTCCTTCAGAGTGCTGCATAATGAGGCCATTTTCTGTATGTATAAGGATCTGCTCATGGTCATGTTTCTGACTTGCTTCTGCCAGTTGGAATTCCACTGTGCCTCCTAAAGATATGCTGCTTCCTAAGCTGCAGTCCTGCTCCAGGCCATTTACAGTCTCAGTAGGTTGCTGAGGTTCTTGATCATTACTCCTGTACGAGTGGTCCAAAGGGATGACATCTGTGCTTAGTGTCTGCTGAAGATGGCTCATGTGAGCTGCAACATCAGACTCATTCAAAACCTCAGAGGTGTCCATGTCAAGACCACTTTGGCCTTTTTCAGTTACAACTGAGATGAGTTGTGGAGGGCTTGTATTTACACTTGAGTTGTCTATCTTGCTTGATGGATTCTCAGTCTCTGTGGTACTGGGCAGATGTTCCTCAACCAAGACCTCTTCTGTAAAGTCTGTCTCAAAGGTAGTGAAAACCACTTCAGGCTTGGGGGTTTCAGTTTCCATCTGTGTCTCTATCATTTGGGCCTGTTGGGGGTCCATGACTTGCAGCTGGCTCTCTTTTGATTCTGTGACTGTTAGTCTCTCTCCAGTGTTCGCCTTCTTGATCTCCAGGTGATTATGTATAACAGACGCCTTGGCTTCTAATGCGGGAGTCAGAAATCCATTCATTGCCAAGTCTGTATCTGTAGAGAGCGAGAGTCCATAAACATTGGTAATGCAACCCTCCCCCCTTATATGTAAGCTAGGCTATCATTTAGAAACCAGTAAAGTAAAACAATATTTTTAATCTGGTGTACTTAAATTCTTCTATTAATTTCTTTTAACCTTTTTCTGGTGCCCCAGACAGCTCATCCACAGCAACATCCGGAATCATGTTCTCATTCAGGCAGACACCATTGCTTTCTATAGTAGCCTTTTCCAATTTGAATCTTTTAGCTGGGGGCAAAGTCTTGAATTCCTAAGAAAGAAAAAAAGAATTGCATATATTATTGCAATGGCCTGGCAACAATTCTAAGCAACAATTTTCCACCCATCCAGTGAAGTCTAAAATACATCTAGCTAGACTGTACATGACATGAATTAAGCTTATCTCCTAGCTGGGCTACTATAGGTATCTGCACACTAGCTATTCACTATACTATACTAGACTGTACATCCATCCATCCATCCATTTTCTGAAACCACTTATCCTATTCAGGGTCGCATGGGGGTCTGGAGCCTATCCCAGAGGCTATGTGCGCAAGGCAGGGAACAACCCAGGATGCGGCACCAACCCATTGCAAGACACACTTACACACACACACACACACACACACCCCTATGGGTACTTTTGGTAACTCCAATTAGCTTCAGTATGTTTTTGGACAGTGGGGGAAAACAGGAGTCCCTGGAGGAAACCCCATGATGACACAGGGAGAACATGCATATTCCACACACATGGAACCCTGGCAAAGACTACACTGTAGTTACACATTTACTGACATTCAGGCATATACTACAGGCAATTCAAAGATGTCAAATATGAGCTTAATCTCATGTGTTTGTGGGAGTAAACCAGAACAACATGGGAGGAACACGCATACCTACGTACGTACAGTATGTACACGCACACACATACACACACACACACACGAGAGGTGCGATTCAAACCCCTAACACTAGAGGAGTGAGGCAAGAGAGCTACACCTAAAATAAAATTTGTCTTTGAAAATTTAGGTAGGACAATGCAAACAGGCATTACATTTAACTATATATCAGTGCTGTCAGAGATGACAGCATTGTATTTCCTGGACAGCCCCCTCACTTGCTCCAGCCATATAAACTGTGCTCATCCCACACTCGCCAACCTGCCCAATTTTTAGAAGTACTGGATGGATCACCTGGAAATATCAGAGTTAATAAATGTGTTTTTACCTCAATGTCCAAGTCCTTGTTGTGATATGTAGGTCTGAACATATACTTTTTCATTTTTTTTGCACATTCCACTTGCATGACAATTTGCAGAATCTTTCCATACCAATTAGATGGTTACTTGTATTCCTTTATGCTTTGATGTCCATCTTTGAAAAGGTCATTTATATTATATAATTATATAATGTTTTTTCTTCATGTGCACAATGAACATCTAACACATTTATATTTAACTGATGCTAGTAACCAAAAAAGGCTTACAGTAGAGTTAAAGTTTGTGATTATGAAACAATCAAGCTCATTATCATGTGGTCAGATAATACGAAGTGGTGTCACATATTGGTTCAAAATGGGACACAGCATTTTATTTTTCAATTTTGGATGATTGCGCAATATATGGGACAGGTATCCCCAGAGGGGGGGGGGGGGGGGGGGGGGGAAACTGAACACAAAAAAGCATTCTAATGGAAATTTTCCACTGCCACCAAGAACCGAACCGTACCCGCGTCAATCACCGTGACACGGTCCTGCTTACTAGCAGGACTGAAAGTGTGATCAAACTGAGCTGGTTGCATCATCACCATCTGAATGGTCGAAATGCAGATACCGGCATTCTGTACATGGATTATTGTAAGGAATACATGGTATAAATACAGCTCTAGAAAAGAGACACCACTTCACATAAAAAAAAATAATAAATCTGCATTTAGTTTAATCCTGGTTCTGCTGACAGAAGGCTACACTGAGTGGCACATTGTTTCCAGGCTCAAAATTTGTATGACAGCAGTACACAAGAACGAGGGGGTATAGAAGCAACTGGGAACGACCAAAACCAGCCATGTAGTGAGTGGAAACTACTTTCTAATGGCACAGATGGCCGTCAACTTATCCAACAGTTTCTTATGAATCAGGGGATGACATCAAGTGACCTTCAAAAACAATGGGAAACATTAAGTGCAGGTGTGAAGTGCACTGCAAAGACAATTTGTAACAGGCTTCTAGAAGTAAGACTGAAGACTCATAAAGCAAGGGAAGTTCTGCAGTAGAAAACCAACGTGAGCGGGAACTGTGCTGTAACTTTTCTCCCTTCACAGTATGACTCGGGTACGGGCAGGTTCCTGTAGGCCAGTGGAAAAGTGCCATTTGCAGTGTATACAAGGGATTAGCTATAATCAACAAAAACAGTATTTACAAGTATTTAACTCTTTCACTTAGAGTATACTTTCCTTGCCCACAAAACAGCAAATAGTACTGGCGAACAAATGACTATCTGGCCTGATGGCTGAACTCACATTCTAAATGGTTAAATGGGGTTCTCCTTTTCAGACACACACAGACACACAGTTGACAGCGAAGCCTGGGGTCCGAGTGCAGGGTCAGGCCATTTATACATTCGCCCCTGAAGCACTTTGTGTAACTTGTCATAATGTAATTAGCTTGACCAGATCAGTGCCTGTTCTTTTATGTGCCACAATTGAATAGACTAGACTGGACCAGGGTAAAGTCACACAAATTTTCCCACAATAAGTTTCGCTAAGTGCCCTACAATACATTTCAACAACAGGCTACCGGACCGCTATGGATGCGGAATTTGACAAATGTTTAGGCTAGTGATCTAAATTCAATATGAACTTTATTATAAAAAATTCACACCCTACAGCTTTAGAATGACTGACCTGTAGAATGTTTCTAGGGATTTTGCAAAAAGAACCACAGAATAAAGTTTACATAGCAGATGGTTGTGTTCACATGATTGCAGCTGCAGGCTATATTTTCATTACTGGTTGGCTATGTCTTGCAGTTCCAATTTTGCTGCCCATTGTTGTTGTGGTTACGATCTTGGATCTGATCAAGTGTACATTTTTAGGTGTACATTTTCATCCATATAATGTTTTATGTGAAGCAGTAATAAGAGCCAACACAACACATTTACAAGTTCAAATGTTGTTCTAATTAAAAAAATTTACAAGTTCAAATGTTGTCTGATTTCATCCCTCCCTTTGTAGCCACTCCAATATAGGTAATATTTTCATCTGTGGCATCCATACAAAGCCTCTGTAAAGTCTGCGAACTTTTTGACTTATAGTCTTAAAGGGATCAAGTGTCAATTTTGGGAGTTTGTGTCAAAATTTTATCAGGTTTAGTTCCTCACTCATCCAATGCCTGTACAAAGATCTGTCAAATGGGTTATGAGTTATCGCTTTACATATCAAGAGTCTGAGGCAGCAGGTGATCAGAGCTAAAACCATGTGTTTTCCCCAGTGGCCAGGGAATACAATTATTGCCCAATAACACAGGACAATAAACCAAACAGATCTCACCTGTGGATCAGTTAGTTCCACATCAGCCAGAGGTCCGGGATCATTGTGGATACCAAAGTGATCCTGTGCCATCTTCTTCACTTGACGATGCAGTTGCTCAAACTCCCGGTACACATCAGAAAAATGAGGCTTAGAGGGGCAACCTTTCTCCACCTTAGATGACAAAATGGCATAAAGTAGTTCTTCATTTAGAGTTAAGTATACCAAGACCATTAAAGGGCAACAAATGTACACAGCACAAAAGCAGAGATCAAAGCTGAAGAACAGCAAATAGATGTCTGCAGAAACATAGGATCTTTTTCAGAGAAGTCAATACTTTCCACTGACATTATTAATTCTAATCATTATATATAAACATTGAGGAAAAGTACACAATCTAAATTTCAAGGGTATTTAGAGGGGACATGAAACACTAGATGTAGTTGTATTTACAAGAGGGATTCCCACTCTAAAAATCCTTATAGATTTAACATTGTTAAACTGGAATAAAAATAATAAGGAATCCAAGTTAGATTTTTCAGGCAAGTGTAGCACCATCTTGTCCTAGCATAGGATGTGACATCATCAGATTGGTTGGCTTGGAATTCCTACAGTTGTGGCCAAAAGTTCTGAGAATGACACAAATATTAATTTTCACCAAGTATGCTGGCTCAGTTTTTATGATGATAATTTGCATATACTTCAGAATGTTATGATGAGTGATCATTGCAATTAATTGCAAAGTCCCTCTTTGCCATGAACTTAATCCCCAAAAAACCATTTCTACTGCATTTCAGCCCTGCCAAAAAAAGGACCTGCTGACATCATTTCAGTGATTCTCTCATTAACACAGGTGACAAGGACAAGGCTGGAGATCACTGGAAGCTTTAAAAATATGGTGGTGCTTGAAATCATTGTTCTTCTTCTGTTAACCAAGGTTACCTGCAAGGAAACATGTGCAGTTGTATTAGGATGAATTCACGGAAGATTACATCACCCACGTGGCATGGAATTAATCCTTTTATTATAATATTCTGGGAAGTTGTAATTGTGGATTAATTCTGATCGCATGTGGACTGATCATCCTGAAATTCAGATCAATTGTCCATGATTCACCACGAATGTTACTAGACTGCACGAACACGTTATTTACCGATCCCCTGTAAAAAAAAAAAAAACCCTATTTCACCATGAATAACTTGGGCTCATAAAAAGAAGCCAGGATGCTCATCTGGGCCGTTAGATCGGCAAGCAGAATGTTTATCTTGGTTTCGGGAGATGGGGGGGGGTCGGTATACAGCACCCTATATTGTCTTTAAGGGGGTAGGGAGGCATGGCGCAATTAAGGATATCTGGCGCAAGGATGCCTATCTTATCGCAAGCAGCATCATTCGGACAAAAGGGGGAATTTGATAACATATTGCCTGGGGGGGAAGGGGTGAGCCTGGCCAGCTTACCCCCTGCCCACATGCAACACTAAATTTAGTATAAAGGAAGGGGGAGATTCCAGTACTGACCGGAGCTCAGCCGTGGGATAAAGCGCGCATCGCCCGGCACTTTCTCGGAACTCACGTGTTGGTCTCCTGCCAGGACTGAAAGGGCTCCCCAGTCCGTGTGTGAAGGTGGGTGATGATAGCACGTCCGAGTGTAAATAGCTTTGCAACTGCTTATGCCTTTCATTGATTCTTGTGAGTAATTATTGCCGCTTGTGATAAACTTCTTTTATGTTTCCTTGCTTCTTTTATATTTCATTGCTTCTTTTCTACATATATTTTTGTACCTTTGCATCTATTATTATTAGCTATAATATATATACACTATTTGATACCCATTGTAGTACGAGGTTATTTTGCATTGCTTTCAATATGATAGCTTGGTATTGATATTAATGCGAGATTATTTTGTATTACTTATTAAAGTGTTTTTGAGTGAACCTAAGTGTGCCTGTTTGTTCCTTCGAGAGCCCTATATCCCTCTCTCATCCATTTTAATACAGCAGTCATCACTGCTTTGCACAAAAATGGCTTCACAGGCAAGGGCATTGCTGCTAGTAAGACTGCACATAAATCAACCAATTTATCGGATCATCAAGAACTTCAAGGAGAGAGGTGCAATTGTTGTGAAGGCGGCTTCAGGGTGCCCAAGAAGTCCAGCTGCAGGATCGGGGCACCATCAGTGCAGAGCTTGTTCAAGAATCACAGCAGGCAGGTGTGAGTACATCTGCATGCACAGTGAGCCAAAGACTTTTGAAGGATCGCCTGGTGTTGAAAAGGGCAGCAAAGAAGCTACTTCTCTCCAAGAAAAACATCAGGGACAGACTGATATTCTGAAAAAGGTACATGGGTTGGGGTAAAGTAATTTTCTCTGATGAATCCCCTTTCGAATTGTTTGGGGTATCTGGAAATAGATTGTCCGGAGAAGAAAAGGTGAGCCCTACCATCAATCCTGTGTCATGCCAACACAAAAGCATTCTGAGACCATTCATGTGTCGGGTTGCTTCTCAGCTAAGGGAATGAGTTCACTCACAATTTTGCCTAAGAACACAGTCATGAATAAAGAATGGTACCAAAACATCCTCCGAGAGAAACTTCCCCCAACCATCCAAGAACAGTTTGGTGATGAACAATGCCTTTTCCAGCATGATGGAGCACCCTGCCATAAGGAAAAGTGATAACTAAGTGGCTCAGGGAACAAAACATCGACATTTTGGGTCCATGGCCAGGAAACTCCCCAGACCTTAATACCATTGAGAACAAAAGAAATTTACAAATGAGAGGAGGCCATTCAGCCCATCAAGCTCATTTGGGAAGTTGTTCAAATCTTATCTAGCTCTGATTTAAAGGACCCCAGGGTTTTAGCTTGCGCTACACTAGCAGGAAGACTATTCCATACTCCAACTCCTACTCCAAATGCTTCCTCAAATTCATTTTAAAATGTTCTCCCGCTAATTTCCACTTATGGCCACGAGTTCTAGTATTTAAACTAGAACTTGTGGTTAATCCTCACGAGGCAGGTGGACAAACAAAAACCCACAATTCTCAATTCTCAAAAAGTATTCAATGGGGAATCCCCCAGTAAGGAAAATATTAAAGAAGCACCCAGGCTGCTTAGTTTATAGTTTTTTGTAAAAGTAGCATATTAGTGGTAGGTGTTCCCCAGGGTTCCCGCTCCCGCTCGTCACTCTCGTCATTGACTAAAACGGAACCCATGGAGACGAAGAAAAACGGCATGAAATCGTCACTCTGGCGAATTCAATTTTCAAATGACGAATTTTGAATTTTTGAAAAGTTGAATTTCATTTTTTCCCAATTTTCAACCGTAGCACCCATAGGGCCTAATCAAAACTGGTCCGGCGCCCCGGACACAGGATCGTCGATCATCCATGTCAAATGAGCATGGGCCATTTTAAAAGTAGCATCGATCGGTGTGGGGACATTCTAAAACGCTTAATGTGGTTTAATGTACCAAGACAGCGACCAATAATCACCAAATTTCGCACACACACATCTGGTCATAAACACTTTCACCTGACAAGAAATCTAAACCGAAATGCTAAGAATAAGGACTTTATACTATGTTAAGCGTTTTCCTCTCCATTGACACCCATTATAAGCAGAAGGCTTAATGTAAAATAAAGTCCATATTCCTTGTATTTCGGTTTAGATTTTTTGTCAGGTGAAAGTGTTTATGACCAGATATACAGTATGTGTGAGAAATTTGGTGATTTTTGGTGGCTGTCTTGGTACTTTAAGTTACATTAAGCCTTTTGAATCTGTAAACACAAAATGAATAGGATAAAACAAGAAAAGCATTTTTTTCTTAATGGCTTCCAAAACGATGAAGATCTTTTTTTGGTCTGGGAACACTCAAAAATGTTTCCTGTTTAAATTAATGCTAATTGCTTCTTCACAGAGGTTTCATAAGAATACTCTAATGAATCTGTAATACTATAGATGCCACACCAAAATCTTACTCAAGTGAAAGTCATCCATTGAAAGAGTACTCAAAAGTAAAAATACGTATTTTAAAAATACGTTTTCAAAATACTTAATTATCCAAAAGTAAAGAACACTACACATTAAAATCTAATGATCTTACAAAAGCAACCTATCCTTCTAAATTCACTCAAGTTCCTTGAATACAGAACTATAAGTTACTGTGCATCACAATAAGGAAAACTAATAAGTAGTTATTTTCTTATTTACCAAATAGGCTGTTTGCAGGTAACTTGGTCACAGCTGGTAGCCACTGCAGTGCCAGTTGTGATGTTGGGCTAGCACTAGGCCTGTGCAATATGACATTATCAGTAATCGACATCAGACTAGTAAAGCCAGTGCTGGTATCTGACAGTGACTAACTGGCGATTATTGGTTTAGTCGGTAGGGATAGGAATCACCAGTGACCTCCCGATGCGGTACTATCATGATACCTAGGTGCCGATTCCATATGTATTACGATTCTGTGAATACCCCGATTCAATACTACATTTTTCCCCCAATTGTTTTTTGTTCTTTAGAATTTTAAAATCGGGTCCAAATGTTAAAAAAAAAAAAAGTTGAGTCATACCACTAACGTTTTATTCAATAGCTGCACAGCTGAATTGAACATGAATAAACGTAGCATACTCCAAATATTTTTCCTCCTCAACAAACCAAAGGCAGCATTTAAACAATGCAAAACAACTTCAAATACAACAGTATAAAATTTACGTTAAAATTAGAAGTTAGCAGCAAATGTAGTGCTTTGCTATCATGGCATAAACTTCTCTGAGCTTTTATGCTTCCCCACTGCCTTGTCTATTGCAGGATGATGTTTAGCAACATGTCCCTGTATGTTCGTAGTATTATCACAATACTTAACTTTCACAGGACAAAGTTTGCATACAGCATGGATCTGTCTAACACCTCTTTACCATTTAAATTTTGAAATTCAAAGTGAAAGATAAACTGAGATAAACTTAAAGAGAAAATAACTGGCTCCTGCTGCCTGTCAATGTGGGAACAGTTTAGAGTGCACCACCTGTAGGATCATAAAGGAACTGCAACATTTTCCCACCTTAAATCCAAACATATACAAGTTATAAATTAATTTAAAAATCGATTTCAGAGTTAGTGTGGCGATACATGAACTGCCACACAAAAAAAATCACAATACATAACTGACTAAATCCCCACCCCCCATGTCTATTAGTCAGGGAGGTAGGCTTAGGCAACAGAAAGATTTATGATTTAGCTTTCAGATCAGTTTTCTAGCCTACTTTTCTGAGGCAGTTTAAAAAAAACACATTTGTATAATCTTTTTAACTGCTTATATGGTATGAGAAGGTATAATTGTACATAAATGTCAGTCATAATGGGGATACATGGCTAAAGATGACCACATATTTCAAACAAAATCAACAGAAACAGCAATATGCTATTGTATGAACGGTGATCACCGGTTCAACGCACTGCTTGTGTAGGGCCTCCAAGGTAAACATTCTTCTGTTCTGATCTTGTGTAATCACACCTTTTGCAAACATGTCCACTCTTTTCTGTTTGCAGTAATGTTATTATGCCGGGGGGGGGGGGGGGGGGGGCAGTTGATCTTGGACCCCCAGAGGTTTTTTTCTCCTTACTTGGGAGTTTTCGGTTCCTCTACTCCGTTGTCTTCTGGCTTTCTTTATTTAATTTCTTTCCTTCCTTTTTCCCCATTCTGTATCTCACTTTAATGATGTTTTATGTATCACGCATCCATGTAAAGCGCTTTGGGACAACTCTGTTGTGAAAGGCACTATATAAAAATAAATTCAATTGAACTGAATTGAATCTTGCCCACTGTCCATAACAGTGGTGACAATGTGATGCCACGGGGTTGGTCAGCAAGAGTAATTATGCAGTTACTGGCATGCTTTGTATCACACCCCACATATCTTAAATAGTGTAAATTATATGTGTATTCATGCATTTATGTTGTAAATAGTAAATGTTGTAACTTTCGAATGCCTGTGTTTACTTAGGCTACGTTCACACTGCCAGCCGCATCGTTCAATTCCGATTTTTTTCTCAGATCCGATTTGTCTATTTTGACGGTTCACATTTATAACTACAAGTGACCTGTATCTGATTGTAATGTGAACGCATCGGTCCTCCGAAACGTCACGCATGTGCACATTGATACGTTATTACACGGGTAAAAAGCTGGTCGTAAAATTGTCACGCTGTGCGGCCATGAACGCTGCGTTGATTCGAATCTTTTGCCTCCTTAAACTTTGACTTCAGGCTCTTTATCTTTCTTTGGCACTGTAGCCACGTTCGTTTGTGTCCGCGCTGTGCCATTTCATTGGCAATTATTTCAAATACTACTCTATTACGATAGGTTCCTTCCAGTTTAGCTCGAACAGATTAATTTCCCCAAATATCAATTAAATCCCCGACTTCGCCATCCTTCCACTGACTTATCGCAGCTCTCCTCCATTTTTACCTTCCCGCGCTGCCGGTGCAGGGAAGCGTATAAGCAAAAAGCCACATGAATTCCGATCTGAGCGTTCACATTCAGGTCGCATGGCCGCGAATCTGATACGTATGAGATTTAGTACCACATATGAAAGTGACACAAATCTGATTTGAAAAGATCAGATTTGCATGTCCACACAGCCTTGAAAAGATCAGATCTGTGTCACATTAAGGCAAAAAAAATCCGATTTGAATCACTTCAGCACGGCAATGTGAACGTAGCCTTAGTGTGTAACCCTGAGTGTTGTATAAATTATTGGTTTCCTTGTCTGTGCTGCTGCTAGTATTAGACCAGTAGTGGCTGTTAATAGAGAGATCAACTTCTATTTTAAAAAGGCTATCGTCTCCTTTATTAAAATGACTCATGCACTTGTCACAAGACATTTATTTATTATTTGTATTATCATTATCATTATTATTATTAGTAATAGTAATAATAATAACAACAACAATCATAATAATTACAATAATAATAATATATACTTTATTGATCCCTGTATGGAAATTCTCTTCACACCTCCACCAACTTGCTCTATATAGGTGAGAGCAAGCTGGCAGTGAAGGGGAGCCACCTGCCTTGCTCAAGGACCCGCAGACGTGCCGAGGCTGGGCTCGAACCGGCAACCTTTTGATCACCGGAACAGAGACTTAGCCCACTGAGCCCCAAACTGCCCCTTAGCCCCACACTGCCCCCTATACACACTGTATGTGGGTCTGCCGCATCAAAGATTCTGTGCCTTCGAGGGTTGTGGTGTGGCATAGAACAGATGAAGTGTCATTATGTATGTGACAGATCGTTCTTGCCAGTGTTTAGTTTTTAGTTTTGTCTGGATGTTTGGAGTATGCAGCTACTTTTATTGCTGTCACTCCCCGACAACAACTTCTTCTTTATTCCCATTAGTTTTGGTAAAATAAACTCAATTCAACATTAGAAGTAAATAAAATAAATACCAGTGATCAATTATGGTTGTTTATGTTACAGGTTCACATGTTGCATTGTGCGTAATGTGAATCTTGCCTTCTGTTGGTCACTAAGGCTGCATAGCCATGAGTTATTCCAGCTGCTAGTGCAGTTGAATACATTCACAGAAATACATATAGTATAATTTCCAAAGCGCAGTTTTGTCTTTTTACAAGTACCCGGGTAAATTTAATCCCTGCCTCTCATGTATGTTAATACTTTTTTTAACTGGGTGAGTAATGATGGTCTCGTGCAGAATGTATCAGAGTAAAACGTCATAATTTGCCTTAGAAATTAGGGCTGCACGATATATCGTTTCAGCATCGTCATTGCGATGTACGCACATGCAATAGTCACATCGCAGGATGTGCAATGTTAAGTAACGCAAATTAAATTAAGCGGCGTGGACAACGCTTTTGGTGTTTTTGCTGAACTAACAAATGTCACACTGTTCTTATTCTTAAACAATCCACAAAAGTCTGTCTAACATAATTTAAATCAATTTAAAGGTTTTTGGATACGGAGTCGACACGCAGCTTTGCACCGGCAGCTAACAAACATGTCGATCACAGAACGAACCACCAAGCACAAACATTCTAACCATTTAACCCAGCGTTATTTTGTCACTCATGTTAAGTCTCATATGCGATAAGCTTCCATAGTTTAATGTTCATGCTCTGTTTAGTACTGATTAAGTTATCATTACCATTATATTTGAGCTAAATCAGGTCAATCTTTCTAGAATGATTCATTATACCAATAGAGCAGCGGTCACTAACAGGCGGACCGCGCCGGACCCGGACCCAGAAGCTGTCCCATACGGACCTGGACCGATAGCCAAAACAGAAAGTTATGATTTAAAACCTGATGGGGCCCTTCTATTTTAACCGCCACAGCTTTTGTAGTCTTTTCGGTAGTGGTTTAGCACTAGAACTGCCGCTTCCCACACCAATGCACGTCAAACGCCTCTAACTGCGAGGCGTAGTTCGGCGTATGCAGCCCTTTGTCTGCGCTAATGTGCCATTAGTGTTAATAACAGCAGCAAAGCGACCAAAAAGCCGTAATGTTCCTAACAGAGTGGCTGCTTAATAACAGCAGCGAAGCGAACACCCGCAACCAAAAATCCGTAATGTTCCTAAGAGAGTGGCTGGTCTGTCCTGAAATCATATAGCTGAAAAGTTTTCAAATACAGTATGTATTATATAACATGTTGGATAAATAGACATAGTTTATTGGTGATTTCATGTTCGTGGAAGTTTCCGCTTTTTAACATATGTATAAAGTAATATTATCTGTTATATAGATCAACTCAGGTGAAACAAAAATTGTACGTTATCAGCATCTGGCACGCCACTCATGATTTCAGACTTGCGCAGGAAATCTTACGGCAAATCTATATTATTCCATTATAAACCTAAAATGAGCTACGTCAAAAGTGTGTTTACATGGTTAAATACAAAAGCATACTATTTACAAGGTAAGAACTGTTACATGTGTGTTCAGACATCTCGAATTGAATTGCACTGAATTAATTTGATTTGACAGTCAGGTACTGATTACATGCAATGTTGATACAACTGATATGCTACTTAAATATACATCACACTAAATAGTTAGACATTATGATCTTCCGGACCTTTGCTTCAAGAAATTTTCTCTAACTGGACCTCTTTAAATTTTAGTTGAATACCCCTGCAATAGAGCTATTGAACTAATTAGAATTTTTTAAATCCCAATATCGCAATATATATCACAGAAAGAATAAATATTGCAATGTGATTTATTCCCAATATCGTGCAGCCCTATTATAAATGTGGCAAAGTAATTGTGAAAGTAAAGTACAAATCCTGAAAAAACTTCCCTATATAACGTAGTATTATGACATATAACTGCTTCTATCTTATACTTATAGCAAAAAAGAAAAAAGAATGGACAGGGCCACACATTGAAATATATGAAGTAAAAGTTCAATGTGTTACCTTCATAAGCAGGAACTCCCATACTGTCATCACTTTAGCCAAGCGAGGAAGCACCATCTCCACAAGCTCTTCATTATTGCACTGCTGCAATACCTTAAAAAGTAAAACAGAAAACAATTACCAGCAGTGCAAAATTGCATTTTTTATGTTTATTAGCTTACGTATTTAGTTCAGGCAACAATTTTAATCGTTACAATAAAGCCATTGATCTAGGAGGAGCTATATTTGACAAGACATTTTGAAAGACGATGCTTTTTGTATCCGACCTCAGGAAAAACCCAGTTTATACTCTGGCACAGGTACAATTTAAAATTAATCCATGCTGGATGACCAACCCGATCTCACGAATTTTCGTGCAGCCATCACGACATACTGTAAAATCTATTTAAACATGCTGGGGTAACGTTTCCCCTCCCTATGTGTTTTAATGGGCAGTGCCTAATACCGCCACTATGAGCGCTAACTGGTGACTAAGGGACGGGAAAGTCATGCATGGCCAGAATCATATTTTGTTTGTGATCTGATAACGCTTTCCATAACGTGTGACGCGACCTTGCAAAACAGCGCTTGGATTTTAGTTCTGTTGCATGAATGAGTTAGTGTATGGAGGGAAATCCCGGACATTATTCAAAAGGAATTATTAACAGAAGTAAAATCCTATTTTTATTATGATGGACCCTATAGTAACTTAACAAGCAATTAATAAAACAACTTGCTTATCCTACATTGGTTCGGGGTGGCATAGAGCTGGGTGGTATGACCAAAAATTTATATCACGGTATTTTTCAAAGTTATATCGGGTTCACGGTATACGATGGTATTTTTTTTTTGTATGATTGGGCGTTTACCACATTTTATAGGATTTTACAAGACACATTTTTGTATTGTTCCCACATTAATTATTATTATTTTATTATTAGCCATTGTGCCTATCCGCTACCTTAATGATAACAGACGGCTAACGTGTTTGTTGGCCAACTACTTTGGATTTCCTTTTCTTAGAAGGAAACTGCATTGCCTGGTTTTTATTGCAAAGGCTTTAATGGGCAAATTACCTCAGTACATATGTAGTTTGCTGACATTCCGCACTAATACATACAGTACCTGTTCATCAGTTAAACTTCTCCTTCAGTCTCCCACCACACGCACAGAACTGAGGAAATCCACCTTTTGTTCTTATACACCACGAGTGGAATATATTACAAAATATATTGAATTTAGACTCCTTGCCTTCTCTGAATGCGTTTTAAAAAAACAAACTCTGAGCTTAAAGAACAGTGTCATTGTTTCATATAAATTAATTTTATTCCAGGTATTTTTGGAGAGTTTGAGTATTTGTATGTGTTTTAGTTTGTGTTAATATTAATCATCTCAGTGTGTACATATATGAAACTTTTGTCTTATTTTTCTTATTTGTTGCTTGTTCCTAGAAGAAGAGATATTGTATCTCAATAGAACCTTCCTGGTAAATAAAGGATAAATAAAATAAATGGCTAATGTTAAGGAGTGCGCCGGCCAAGTTAACATTTTTGATAAGTGTTTAATAGGTCAGTGTTGCTGGAACGCCAGCTTTACAGACCTCACGAAATTTCTTATAAAGACCAGATGCTTTACCAGGTTTGACGCGATACATGACTTCGTCGCCATAACTTTGTAGCACTGTTTGCATAGAGGCTTATCCTTAGCCTTTCCATGTTCGTCTGCAAAATGCTTCCAAATGGCACTTTTGCGTTTTTTTTTGTTGTTTTTTTTTTTTTTAAATAAAGCAGCTTGTGAAGTTCCTTCAACTGCAGCATATGCCATGTTCGGCCAATTCGGTATGTGTGTGTTAATCAGCGGGAATGCGTTCAGCAGATATTGAGGGGAGGGGCAGCACGAGTGTGTTCGTGTGCGTGCGTGCATCTGTGCCTGTGCTGTGTGAAATACGGCGAATGAAGCGAAAAACGCACTGTTGGTATCAATAATGGTGAAAATGAGTATCTAATCAGATACTAATTTTTAATATCGATTAGTATCTCAGAATCGATTTTTGACAACCCCAGTGTCTCATTTTATATATATATATATATATATACACACACGCACACACACACATACACACACACACACACTCACTCACCTAAAGGATTATTAGGAACACCATACTAATACGGTGTTTGACCCCCTTTCGCCTTCAGAACTGCCTTAATTCTACGTGGCATTGATTCAACAAGGTGCTGAAAGCATTCTTTAGAAATGTTGGCCCATATTGATAGGATAGCATCTTGCAGTTGATGGAGATTTGTGGGATACACATCCAGGGCACGAAGCTCCCGTTCAACCACATCCCAAAGATGCTCTATTGGGTTGAGATCTGGTGACTGTGGGGGCCATTTTAGTACAGTGAACTCATTGTCACGTTCAAGAAACCAATTTGAAATGATTCGAGCTTTGTGACATGGTGCATTATCCTGCTGGAAGTAGCCATCAGAGGATGGGTACATGGTGGTCATAAAGGGATGGACATGGTCAGAAA